>NC_062535.1:3415081-3602581 GCF_022655615.1 Tachysurus fulvidraco
TCCTCTGTTGATTCCTCTTCCTCGCCTTCCTCCTCCTCCTTCTCGTTCTGCTCGTTCTCCTCCTCGTATTACTCTTTCTCTGACTCTTTACATTGTGCTTGAAGACCTATGAACTCACCTGCTGCTTTTTATATTCAATTCAAGTTCAATTCAATTCAAGTTTAATTGTATAGCGCTTTTTACAATAGAAATTGTCTCAAAGCAGCTTTACAGAACATAAGCATAGAACAGAAGTAAAACATATATTGTAGTGATTATACACCTGATTGGTGTGTCTACAATTAAGCAAACAAGTGTTTGCACACCTGATGACTGTGTTGACCCGACTGGTTGGACGGTGCAGTAATTTGACAGTCAGTGCTTTGGTATTGCATGGAAGTGACTTCATGATAGATTTTTGTGTGTAATGTATGTTAAGTGTGTTTAGTGTTTTGCAAATCACTGTGTGTAGAGTTTTGCAGCAAGTGTGCGGTTGACAATGTGCTTATAGTGCAAATATGGGCTGATGTTTTGCCTCTTGAGTGTAAGGTTTTGCTAATAGTGTACTACTTTTAATTTTAGTGTGTAAGCAATCAAAAAAAAACTGTAAAGTCATTAGAGATCTTCCTCCTTTTCTCCAAGATATACTATTAAGGAACGTATAGCAGTCTCGAATCATCTTGTAAAGAAACAGGACATTAATGGACACAGGAGTTAAATCTTAGGATACACTGCAAGAAATATTCAGACCTTTTAAACTCATGACTTGACAGCAAAAGCTTATAAAGAAATATAAAAGAATTATACATTGTATAAAAAATTGTAGTCTTAAGTGTTGCTGACTAATGAATCTTTTCAAATTGTGTTTAAGTTGGCCTACTGACTAAACTATTACAAAAAACTAAAAATTACAAACTTAAAGAAATGTGTCCGCTGCCTATCCATCAAACATAATGCAGCAGATTGTATATGAAAGAAAAATAAAAACTCAAATGTTGTAAAGGAAAATTTACAAAAAGCTCAAAGTTTACAAGGTTACAAGATGGATCAACTGTGAAAACGTAAGCATCAGCACAGCAGATACAAATGGCGTGCACACACATTGTCATGGTAGGTAGTGTGCTTAAATTAACTTGCTTATTATTTAACTATTTAACTTGTTAACGGTTTATGTATGTATGCATGTATGTATGTGTGTGTCTGTATGTGTGTGTATGCATGTATATGTGTGTGTGTGTGTGTATGTATGTGTGTGTGTATGTATGTATGTATGTATGTATGTGTGTGTGTGTGTGTGTGTGTGTGTGTGTTTGTGTGTGTATGTATATATATATGTGTGTGTGTGTGTGTGTGTGTGTGTGTGTGTGTGTGTGTGTGTGTATTTATGTATGTATGTGTGTGTGTGTGTGTATGTATGTGTGTGTATGTATGTATGTATGTATGTATATATGTATGTATATGTGTGTGTATGTATGTATGTGTATGTATATGTGTGTGTGTGTTTGTGTATGTGTGTATGTGTGTATGCGTGTGTATGTACGTATGTACATGTATGTATGTATGTATGTATGTATGTATGTATGTATGTGTGTATGTATGCGTGTGTGTGTGTATGTATGTGTGTGTATGTACATGTACGTATGTACGTGTATGTATGTATGCGTGTGTGTGTGTGTGTGTGTGTGTATGCGTGTCTGTCTGTCTGTCTGTCTGTCTGTCTGTGTCTGTCTGTCTGTCTTAATCAACCCAGTGTAAACTTTAAAATCAGACGACACTAAACATGTTCGATGTCAAATAACATCATTCAGCTGCCATTGTAAAACAAAACCTAAAGTCTATTTTGAACACACAGCTTGCTAAAAAGCTATAATTTTAGAATCAAAGAACTAGCTTAGATCAAATGGTCTTTTCAATTTAGTGTGTGACAACAACGATTTACTTAAGTAAAGTCGGCCGCATATTCATTGTGTTTCATATTTAGGTTCATATGTATTTTGTCCCCCATGGAGGAAAGCTGATTTTGAGGAAAATTGGGTTGTAGCTGCCTCTCTACATGTCAGGACTCAGCCCGGACTTTTGGCCATGTGCCATTGTTTACGTTTCTCATCACGTGTCTGCCCCGCCTTCATCTGCCCCTCCCTGTCTCCACAGCTGTTCCTAATCATGTCTCTAATCGGGAATCAACTGTTGTCTTTGTCCTGTCTAGTCTGTGTTATTTTTCATGTTTTTTCATTATTAAACCCTGTTATTTTTGCCATCCTGCGTTTATGTCCCTTTTATCCTGGGTTCATGACACTACATTACTACGATAGAAAAGAGGAGATATTTGTGTAGTAACAGCGTTTAGCTCAGGAATTATTGACTCGGGAAATTTGAATCTGTGAATATGTGGCCAACTTTACTTAATTCAACGATTTTTTGTGTAGACAGTTGGTAGCTGCTGATATTAAAACAAAGAAATATTAACTTACCTATATAGCCTCGATTCTCCTGTTTCTCCGGCTCCTAGTAGTCCCGCTCTGGCAGCAAAACACGTCCGGGCAAATTCCTCCTTTACTCAGCTTTTAAAGGATGCTCACTAGATATTCAAGTTTCACAACTTAATATGTTTCTGTTGTTACGTGAAGTTAAAAGTGTTTGTTCAAAATCGATATATAATTAAGTCAAGACAGTATTCTTATTAAAATGAGTTATCAACTCACCAATACAAGTACATATTACAAACTTAATTTTTATGCTGGAAATGTTGTTAATTTTAAGTTTTAAAAACTAACCCATTAATTTTTTAGAGTCTATCTATCTATCTATCTATCTATCTATCTATCTATCTATCTATCTATCTATCTATCTATCTATCTATCTATCTATCTATCTAATGTAGTGGAAATTTTTACTTTAGAGAAGAACACATGAATCTGTCCTTCTAGGCTTCTGTATTTCCCATGGCTGGTAGTTATTGTGACTAGAGATTTCAGTTGTTTCTTCCTAAAACTGCCTTTAATCAGACCTTTCCCATGAGACCTTTTATGTTCCCGTGGGATTAGCTTGGTCAGAAGATGAGCAGGCGATGCTTCTAAGCCAATGGTGGATGATGTTTTGGTTTTACGTGTCCTGTTTCATTTTATTCCTGTCTATAAAATGCTGGTGTTATCAATAATGGAGGCCCTTCCTCTCTGATTTTACACGTAGAGTGTTGGGTCCTTCTGCAAAGCTGAACACAATAAACCGTGAAAACGTTTATACTCTTGCCCGTGCCTGTTGGTGTGATATTTTTATGCTTTAATTCTCTCGAAACTCAAAACTTCCACAACAGGCTGGTGTTGTCGGCAGGATTCCGCGTTTGAGAGTCGACTTCGGGGATTCCCAGGGAGGCTTGCAGCGCTCAAGCCTTGAAGGCTGTTAACTTCACCTCGACCACAAAATTGGCTATGAGCGTGAGAGGACTCGGGAGTTCACCGTGAGCCGCCTCAACGCTGGAATCAAAAGTAATTGGATGTGTGGAAGGTGAGAGAATCTATTTTTATTTGTGTTAAAAAACACTGCTTAATCTGCTAAAGTTGTAAGGGTTTTATTTTGAAAACCATAGTTGAATTCATTAGTGTTGAATAGTGAATATTGTTGGTTGTCTCTCTGTAGAAAGTGCTGTAAAGACAGGATTTAAACCTGGATCTGTCGACAGGTCAGTGATCTGGATAGGCACCTAGTGCAAGGCCTAAGAATATAAAAGTAAAGCACGGCACTAATCTGGGATTAGGTGCTAAAGGTGTCTTGTTTGCGAGGTTTTGAGAAAACCCGCCGCTAAGAGCTGACGAGCTCGGTGTAGACTCTCCAGAGAGCAAAGCAGGTTTGGGGAAAAGAGAAAAGGCCAAAACAAAAGATAGCACACACACACATAGCACAGGCTTTCTGGTGCAGAGACTGTCAACAATAAACTAAGATAGTCATGGGCAACAGTATTTCTAAGAGCATGCTCAATAAAAACCCAGTGTGTGTCACTGGACCTAATGTGAATTATATGAGAAATAATTATGGTCCTGATTCTGTGTCACAATTGCTGCGGTGGGTGACGGAGTGTGGCTTCCCAGACGGCGGCAGTTTTAGCTTGAAGCAGTTAGATTTGCTGAAAGGTAACCTGACCCAAATGGAAATAGTGAGATAATGTTGGGAAGAAGAAGAAGAGCAGGGTAGAAATAAACTGGACAGCTTTTCACTTGTGGAAGTTAGAGGCTGAAAAAAGTTTTTAAAAAGCACAATGTACTCCAAAGAGAGCATCTATACAATATGTACAGAATACACAAAGTACAATAAGTAACTCACAAAGTCTCCAGTGTCTTAAGTCTTTTTCAGATGATCCTGACCTGGATGGACCGCCTCCTCGACCACGTCTGGCAGCGGCTGCGTCATGTCGACAGGTGTGCGCGGATCCGGAGCCAGCTCGTGTGGAGCCGAAGGAGAGTCCACTGCCTCCACCATAGGCAGTTAAGGCTGACCCACCCTCTCCACCGATCGCGGATCGTACACGCCAGAAAGACAAGCAAAAGGAGACTACGGATCTTGAACCTGTCAGAGAAGAGGCTTCGATTCCAGAGGTTAAAGAGCAACTTCAGAGTGTGATTACAATGCCCATGGTGGAAGTAGCAGGGCCGGATGGAGACCCTATGTTAGTACACCGTCCGTGGACACTAAAGGACATTGAGCATGCTCATGAGCACCTCCCTGACCCGAGAGAAGGGGGGGGGGGGGGGTTTGGTGTGGAGTTGGAACGTTTCTGCAAAGAATTTCGTCCCACCTCTCTTGAACTGAGGCGCCTGCTGGGAAGAAAACTAGCATCTGAGATAACGCGGATTCAGTATGAATGGCCGGATGAAAATCTGTGCATGAGGCATCCAGATCATGAGAGCGGGAGGAATGCGACGTACTGTAACTTCGTAACGGAATTACGTGAAGCGTGTTATGAAGCCTTTCCAGTGAAGATGGATATGACAAAGATTGCGCTGTGCAAACAGCAGGACAGCGAGACAGTTGCGCAATATCTTCATCGCCTCACGGAAGTACACAACGTGCACAGCGGCCTTATTGCCCCCGAGAATATGAGTGAGGGGGTAGTGACCGCATACGAGGCGCATTTGAGAAACAGTTTCATGAATGGACTGATTCCGGAAATATCTGACAAGGTGAAAAACCTATGCATCACGTGGGACACTGGAAAGCTGAGCCTTATCGAACAACATGCTCTGCATGCGGAAAAGCTGCTCACGCAAGCCAAGCAAGATCAGGGAAAAAAGAGAGAAGAACAAACACACAAAGTTCAGCTGACAATGATGCAAGCCATGACGAGATCTCAGACACAATGGAGAGGGACCTCCACATATCGAGGAAGAGGGCGATATCGAGGAAGAGGGAGAGGAAGAGCCAGAAGCGGAAAAGAAAAAGGGGGAGAGAGTGGATGTTTTGTTTGCGGAGGACAAGATCACTGGGCAAGGGAATGCCCTAAGAGACATGGTGAGGAAACTGCATGACCATCAACATCTCAGGTCGAGGAGGTCAGTCCTGAAGGGATGGGTGAGTCAAAATCTTTGATGCAATGCAATGAGGAAATTCTTCAGCTAACTTCTGATTCCGACTTAAATTTTAAGGTTTTGAATGCTATTGATTTTCTTGAAAAGAAATATACTCCACAAGGCACATATGCAAAATACAGTTTAGATGCCTACAAGCACATGCCAGTGCACACATTGAATGTAGAAGGGAAAGACATTTTGTTTTTTGATCACAGAGGAAACTCTGTGATCAAATTACATGAGTTGAGTGAGATGCCAGAAATGAGTGGTAGATCCCTGAATTCAGTTGGAGCGTCTGGGATTATCGTGAAAGAAAAATTTACAGCACCCTTAAGGTGTGTTGAGAATAACCAACAGTCATTCACATTTTCTTTTCTGCTTTCTGAATGCTGCCCGATTAATTTGATGGGCAGGGATTTGATCTGCAAATTGGGAATAAACCTAATTAGCACCCCAAACAGATTAAAAGTGTGTAAAAGTCAAATAGGTGAATTTCAGGGCATTAAGTGGGACCCCAGACCTCTGTTGTATGTGTATGAGTGGGAACTCAGCACCTCTTCTGTGAATTCAGTGAATCAAGCACTCTTAGATAAGGCCTATAATGTTACTAACCCTACACGCACACAGTACATGAACACACATGATCTGCACTGCACAGCACACACACACACAGGGCCTGATGTAGTTTATGAACAAGAGTGGTTTGAAATGCAGCCAAAAGCTGATGTGTTGTTACTGACAAAGTTGTATTGGGATAATCACAGATGTACTGCAGAAGTGAGTCTTTCTTGTATAAATGTGAAGCCGGGGAAGGCCCATCCGTTCACTATAGAGAATTCACACCCACATGTGTCTTTATCAAAAGGTGAAACAGAGAAATGGGAAGATTTAGGGATGTGGACATTAAAATGTGTGAAAGCTGATGATTGGAAACCCAGTTCAGATTCCACAGTGTTGTACAGTGAGAAAACTAAAGCCTATTGCATGCACTTGAATTGGGTAGATTTTGTTGACAGAACAGTTGAGATAATGCCACAGGCAGACACAGATGTACTGAAAACAATGTGGCAGATGACACACATTTCTGGGGAAGATCCCCGATTACAAGCAGTTCCTAGAGAACTTTGGGCAACAGGGAAAAATGATGTAGGTCTGATAAAAATTGTGCACCGGTGCAGATAACACCTAAATCGGATTACAGACCTTGCAAAACTCAGTACCCCTTAAAGCCAGAGGCTATTAGGGGTATCACACCAGTGTTTAATTCACTGCTTGAAGCTGGAGTGATTGTGCCATGTGAAACCTCCCCAGTGAGAACACCTATTTTTCCAGTGAGGAAACCTAGGCCTCTGGGTGAACCAGAGTGGCGTTTTGTCCAAGATTTGCAAGTAGTGAATGATGCAGTAATTCCAAGAGCTCCAAATGTGCCAAACCCTCACACAATCTTGTCTCAGATTCCACCAGAAAGCAAGTGGTTTTCTGTGGTAGACTTAGCTAATGCTTTTTTCAGTGTACCAGTTCATCCAGACAGCCAGTTTTGGTTTGCGTTTTCTTTCGATGGAAAGCCGTACACTTTTACCAGATTGTGTCAGGGATTTTGCGAATCTCCAACTATTTACAATGAAGCTCTTAAAAACAGTCTTGAATCTCTGACGCTGACCCCAGGGTCAGCAATTCTTCAATATATGGACGACTGCATGATTGCAGCGCCATCTAAAGAGCAATGTGAAAAAGACACTATTGCGTTACTTTGTCATCTAGCGGAGGAAGGTCACAAGGCGAGCTTATCAAAGCTGCAGTTTGTAAAACAGCAAGTGAAATTCTTGGGGCATCTGATAACAGAACAAGGCAAAACTATTGAGCAGAACAGAGTTGCAGCAATACAAAACATTCCAAAGCCTAACACAAAAAAACAACTGATGTCATTTCTAGGCATGTGTTCTTACTGTAGGACTTTCATACCAAACTATGCAGTCCTCGAAGCACCTTTGAGCGCAATTGTTCATGGGAAAGGCCTACAGGCCCACAGTGCACTGACTTGGACACCAGAGGCAGAAAAAGCCTTCGTAGATTTAAAAATGGCTTTACAAACCACCCCAACATTAGGGATTCCAGATCCAAACGAATTGTTTGTACAAACAGTTGATGAAAAAAGTGGTTGTATGACATCAATGCTATTGCAAAATCATGGTGGGAAAATGAGACCAGTGGCCTACTTGTCTGCTAAATTGGATCCTGTAGCGGCAGGCCTGCCAATGTGTTTAAGAGCAGTAGCAGCAGCTGAGAAAGCAGTTAATGCTTCTAGAGATATTGTGGGATACAGTGAACTATCTCTTTTGGTCCCACATGCAGTGTCACTTCTTCTTCTTGAACAGAAAACAGCACATATGTCTGCAGCACGTTGGCTGAGATATCACACTATTTTGCTTGACATGCCAAATGTGAAAGTAAAACGCTGTACTGTGTTAAACCCTGCAACTCTTCTCCCTACAGAAGCAGATGGAAAACCACACAATTGTGTTGCAGTTGTAAATGAAATTTGCAGTCCTAGGTCTGATTTGCAGGAAACGCCGTTGCTGAATCCAGATCTTGAGTTTTTTGTGGATGGATCAGCCTTCAGAGATCAGAAAACAGGCCGCAACTGCGTGGGGTATGCAGTAGTGACACAACATGAAACGATTAAAGCAGAATCATTACCAGAGCATCTCTCTGCGCAGGCAGCCGAATTGGTTGCTTTAACAACAGCATGCAGGTTAGCAAGAGACAAAACTGTCACCATTTATACTGACAGTAGATATGCATTTGGGGTAGTACATGATTTTGGTGCATTGTGGAAAAACAGAGGTTTCCTGACTTCTTCAGGTAAAGCAATCACGCATGGCCTGATTTCTGAACTCCTGGATGCAATCCTGTTGCCAAAATCTATTGCCATATTTAAGTGTGAAGCACACACTGGGAAACATGACCCCATTTCAAAGGGCAATGCGCAAGCAGATGCAGCAGCAAAATCAGCTGCACAGAAACTGATTTTCTCGTCAAAGAACGACAAAACTTTTTGTATGTTGAAAATATGTACTCCCTTCAATCACAATCTACAGCCCAAGAAAGAGCCACATGGAGGAAAGCAGGAGGTGTGGTAAGAGATGGGGTTTGGTACGGCCCTGATGACAAGCCATGTTTGCCAAAGAAATTGTTTCCATTCTATGCTAAATTGGCGCATGGCCAAGACCATGCGTCAAAAGGGGGGATGTATAACAGTGTCTCCAGATACTGGCACACTAAGGGCTTTGCAAACTATTCCCAGAAGTTTTGTGAGAAATGTATAGTGTGTGCAACAAACAACATTGGCCGAGGCGTTAAAGTCTCCCAGAGCGCCCATCCTCCGCCACAGCGACCATTTGAACACCTTCAGATGGACTTTATTGAACTGACACCCAGTGAAGGCAAAAAATACTGTTTGGTGATAGTGGATATGTTCTCTAAGTGGGTGGAATCTTTCCCCACTTCCAAACAGGATGCAAGTGCAGTAGCTAAAGCACTCTTGTCTGAAATTATTCCTCGTTGGGGAATCCCTGACAAAATCAGTAGTGACAATGGGACTCCATTTGTAAACCAAGCACTTCGACGGGTGGGAGAGTACTTGGGTATAGATCTCAGACAACACTGTGCGTACCACCCTGCCAGCGGAGGGGCGGTAGAGCGAGAAAATGGTACGCTAAAAAATAAATTGGCCAAGTGCTGTGATGAAACAGGTCTATCATGGATAAAGGCCCTTCCCATTGTGTTATTATACATGAGAACGAGAACTAGAGGGAGAGTGAATTTAAGCCCATTTGAGATACTGTTTGGCAGACCCCCAAATACAGGAATTGAGCCTGGACACACACCCAGATTAACCACAAGCCAATGTGAAGATGAAATGCTGTGTTATTGTGCAAACGTGTCCTCTGTTTTGTCTCAAATCCATAAGCAGGTGAAGGAAGCACTGCCTAAGGTGACGCAAACAGATCTGCACAGTCTCAAACCAGGTGACTGGGTGGTGGTTAAGGATTTCAGGAGGAAAAGCTGGAGAGCCAGGCGGTGGCTGGGACCATTTCAGGTACTTCTGACCACGCAGACTGCAGTGAAGGTTGCAGAAAGAGCAACGTGGATTCACGTTAGCCACTGTAAGCGGGTTCCTGAGCCAGAGGAAAAACCAACACCCGACAGCTGCAAAGAGGAATGAGAAGGGGCATCAGGGCACACGGTGACGTGCTAGTAACCTCTCCCGTGAGCTCCAACTGACTTTCCACGACGCGTATAGTGTCTGAGTCAGAAGAAAACCCTGATACAACGCAGCAGCCGACACCGAGAAGGAGCAGCGTCATCTGAAGGAGTAACATCGACACACACACACACACGAATGTAAACACAAATGTTAATGAAATTAATGAACTGAAAGAGGTAAATATGACAGACACTTACGACAGCAGATGACTGTACAGCATTACACATTTACGACAGCCAGACTCCCATACAAACACAAATATAAGATCTGACTTCTACAATCGATCAACATTGATGAGTAAAAGCTCCTGTTAAGATGAGGAGCCTGTTTGACTATCACCCAAGAGTTTTAGGGATCATTGGCATCCTTATGATCTGCCTGTTAATTAGAGGGAATGCAGAAAAGACTTGAGAAAGGATAGAAAGGATGCTTATAGAGTCCAGAATGGCACACATTTGAGTCTGGTGATAAATTCACCGGCCTCCCTGTGGTGTGAAGCTGGAGGTCCTGGGAGGACTGATTTAACTGGTACCACCATATGTCTACGGACTCTAATGCGTGTGACAAAATGAACATTCAAGGTAAATCAAATAAGAGTTAACACATTTGTTGCACAGCCTCCTCCTAAATTGAACTACACACACTGTTTTGTAGGTACAGGAAACATACCGTTGGGTAATATCGCCAGCCGTAGGTGCACTCATTTATATTACCCATATTCTGATGACGGAACCTGCCCACAGGCAGAGTGTTCCCTCATTCATCCATCTGACACCGGCACATTACTCAGGGCTGACGACTGGTACTGGGTCTGTGGTAAAAACGTGTATCTAGCCCTACCCCGTAACTGGGGAGGAGTATGTACTTTAGCAAGGTTTAGGTATCCAGGTGTGGTCATAGCTCACTCACACTCACCAATAAAGCGACCCAAGAGAGACGTGCCTGATAATGACTTTCCTCCGCCAGAACATAGACTGAAACCTAAACTGAGTAAATTCTTTGATTCCTTCTTCCCACAGTATGGGATGACTCAGGTTTGGAATCAACTAGAAGTCACACATTATCGGCTTGCCACTTATATTAACTCCACTAATCGGGCAACCGAAGGCATTAAACAGGAACTCCCCGCGGCCCTTAGATTGACTGCTACACAAAATAGAATGGCCTTAGATATTCTATTAGCTTAAGAGGGAGGTGTATGTGCCCTGATTGGAGATCAATGTTGCACCTTCATTCCCTCGAACGATGACGACCATGGGTCTATCTCTGATGCACTGCATGATATGCACAATGTGGCAAACCAAATGAAACGAGACGAACACGGAGATAATAGTTGGGGACTTTGGTATACACTGTTCGGACAGTGGACTCCCTATCTATCAATGATAATCCCAGTGATTGTGGTATTTATCTTATTATGTTTGTTTGGCCCTTGCGTATACAAATGCATTCATTACATCATAATGTCCAATCTAACGACCAAACAACTTGTGAAACTAGATGAGATTGACGATGACCCTGAATGTAGTCCTCCGTTCAGCGATGACTATTTCACTGAATTTGCCCAGACTGATCCAGAAACAAACAAAGGTGAATACGGACAGTAGAGACTGTGACTTGTAGTGAAGTTAAGACTTGATTAATGCTTAATGCTTTTCCTTTAACTGCATATTTTTTATATATACGGGTCCTGTCCCCACAAAAACAGCATATTATCCACTAAAGATCATGTATTTTATGAAGCATTCATGTGACACATGATTAGCTTAAGATTTAAATGATTATATTCTAGCTGATTAACAATGTTGTAGATTAAGTAGTTGATTAACAATACTGGTATCGATCGATCATTTAGAGTTTCTATTTTGTTACAGATTAATGATTAGTAAAATTTTGTGTATTGTCCCAGGGACCAAAGGGGGGAATTGTAGTGGAAATTTTTACTTTAGAGAAGAACACATGAATCTGTCCTTCTAGGCTTCTGTATTTCCCATGGCTGGTAGTTATTGTGACTAGAGATTTCAGTTGTTTCTTCCTAAAACTGCCTTTAATCAGACCTTTCCCATGAGACCTTTTTTGTTCCCGTGGGATTAGCTTGGTCAGAAGATGAGCAGGCGATGCTTCTAAGCCAATGGTGGATGATGTTTTGGTTGTACGTGTCCTGTTTCATTTTATTCCTATCTATAAAATGCTGGTGTTATCAATAATGGAGGCCCTTCCTCTCTGATTTTACACGTAATGTGTTGGGTCCTTCTGCAAAGCTGAACACAATAAACCGTGAAAACCTTTATACTCTTGCCCGTGCCTGTTGGTGTGATATTTTTATGCTTTAATTCTCTCGAACCTCAAAACTTCCACAACACTATCTATCTATTGCTGTAACAATGGGGTTATTCTTCTTTACTAAATCTACACTTCTGTTTAGTGAAAGTGGTTTTAGTTTGATGACACATTTAAACCTTACCCTAACATTTAGCCCTGCATGTTTGTGATGTATGTTTGTGATGTGGAACACAAAACACAGAGATACACTAAAACACAAACTTGAAATGTACTTTTATTTGATAGGAAACTGGCAGCAGTCATTATCACCCATATCCTTACACATTAAAAGAACAAGTGCTCAGAAATCCCAGGTATAGAAACCATCAACATGTCATTATGCAGACATCCTGATAACACACTCAAAAAACAAAGAACTATAGAAATATATATGTATAATGAAAACAAAAACATAAAGAATAATGAGGATTTTCACATAACTGTTTAAATGGCTTGGTGTTCTAAACTTCCTGCATAGGTGTAAATGAGCTGTTGTTCTTTATATATATGCTATAGTTCTTTATTCTTTGAAAGCAGACAAAAAACAATTATATGTGCAAACCAACACACTGTAGTTTAAACATCAGGTTAATAGATTTCACCTACATTACCCAGAAACCCCTTTATTAATAAGAACAGTCAATACTACTACTACTACTACTACTACTACTACTACTACTAATAATAATAATAATAATAATAATAATGTGTAGAAGAGAATAAATGAGACATTGCTGTAGATCAGCTGATGCTGGACACAGATGATGGACCACAACTTGTCTTCAGTCTTCATGTTTAATAAAACAAATCTTCAAATGAAAACCAAAAAAAAAAATTTTTTAAATGCAATATCAAAAAAGCGCAGTAAAACACAAGCTTACAAAAACACTGTGACTAACCATCATAGGTAGAGCAGATGAAGTTGAGCTTCTGGCTCTCAGGCAGCTCGATCCACTTCTGCTCTCCTCCAGACTGCACTGCTCCGCTTCTCTTCTCATGACTACAGTCTTCATTCCAGGTCCCATTCCCTGGTGCCCAGCCCTCATAGCAGATTATTGATCCAACAACCCAGAACCAGACACGCTGGGCGCAGTCGTGACGCAGGCCGAGCCACACATGTTCAGTGGAGGCGTTTTGAGTCACTTCCTTCACCCAGAGCTGCATCTCCTCGGTGCGCACTGACACCAGGTCATGATGATGGTTCCTGCAGTATGTCAGAGCTTCCCACCAGGTCAGGTTCTCCTTAATCAGGATCAGTTTATCTGGATAAAAGAGGCAGCATTCAATAAAAGCTAAAGTGAACATTTACAACCCAATAGTTTTTCATCTTTTATTTAGCCGAAGATTTAAACAGGAATCTGGATATAATATCCTGAAAATATTGTTAATATGAATATTTTGTTCTGCAAATTTTATTAAAAAGTTTAATTATCTGTCTCATATCCATTTGTGATTGTATTTATAAAACAAAGTGTATTGTATACAGTTCATGATAATACAAAACAGCATCAGGAGGGACATTCTACCAGAAACGTACATTATCTGTCCTTGAATTGTTTACAGGGAATTAAAAGTATTTTATCCAAAAATGTCTAAAACTGACTAATGGTTGATTTCTGTGAAGTGTTCTGTAAATGAATATGTCATTCATTAGGTTTTCAGATGTTTTTTTCTTTATTAAAAACACTTTTTAAAATTACAAATCCTGTCCTTGTACAGTATTTGTCCTCAGCCGAATTGAAGCTGCAGCTTTCATAGTTTTGTTATGCAAAAAACTTTTGTTATGAAAAAAAAAACTCCATCATTAAAAAGTTTAAGTTGTTATCAATCACATTAATTAATTAAAAACATTAAATTATACATAAATTCTACAAATAAATACTATTTTACAACTGTCCCCATGTTTTCGGTCTGTCCTGTCACGTTTACATAAAACTACATAAAATGTGTGCGATACACCTTTAAGGGTATGACTCAGAGGAAGTGACATCATTTGACTGAGGAGACGCTGACACTGGTCAAGGGTGAGTTCTGTCATTTAATTGTATGATTTTAAGCTTGTTTTTGTATGTTTTTTTTTTGAGAAGGACGAGCTAAAGGGTCAGGCCCTGTCACGGTAAAACATCCCAGAAATTAATGAAAATGTTTTAATTCCAAAACATGTCTAAAAGGTTAATGAAAGCTCTTGCTTGCATGTTAACAGTTTTTATGCTAGCATGCTGGCAGGCTGATTAATGGCGGTTTAAAATGGCCGACCGTCAGGCCCTGTCACATCCCTGTGTGACAGGGGCTGACAGGCCTTCAGGGAACTGAAGAGGAGCATGGCTGAGAACGAATGCGTCATACATGTGGACTTCTCAGAGAATTATACATGTAAATATGCATCTGAGATCCAGGCAGTGCACTTTGGGCAACGCTGCACACTGGAGTTTTATATGTAGGACCAGACGCTGAGCCAGTTTGCTTCAGCACCATCTCACCATCACGACTGAAGGGGCCCCCAGCCATTTGGGAACATCTAAGCCCCATTCTGTCCTATGTCAAGGACCTCTTCCCTGCTGTCACAGTGGTCCATTTCCTCAGCCATGGACCTTGCACACAATACCGCCAGAAGGGGAACTTCTACCTCTTCACCTTTCTCCTTCACAAAAAGGGATTCCAAGCTGGGACATGGAATTTCTTCGAGGCCAGCCATGGCAAAGGGGCGCCAGATGGGGTTGGAGGTGTTATAAAGAGGAGTGCAGATCGGTTGGTGAGCCATGGCCACGATATTCATAATGCAATGGATCTGTTTGAGGCCTTGGTGCACACAGGTACCACTCTTAAACTATTCTATGTAAGCGAAGCATCCATTGACAGGGCAATGAAGGACATGCCGGACAGCATCCCCCAAGTCCCCTCAACAATGCGAATACACCAGGTTGTCACTACATCTCCTGGGAATATGTTGCACCGGGACGTTAGCTGCATGTGCACTGTAGACAAGATTCTACAGTGCACATGCTATAACACAAAGGCATTCAGCTTTAACACACCAAGCGCACCAACAACAGATGAGATAGAATGGGGTCCAGAAGTTATTCAAAAGTGGTGCGGCATAAAATATGACGGAGACATCTACCCAGGCATCATCACCGCCATTGATGAGGTTCAGGTGCAAGTGAGATGCATGCACCGTGTGGGAGTGAACCGATTCTTCTGGCCCACCAGAGAAGACATAATCTGGTATATATTTGACGATGTAATCTGTTTCATCCCACCTCCTCAGCCTGTAACCACCCTTCACCACGAGATCCGAAAAGACATTTGGGCAAAGCTTGTGGAGCACAAGGATTAGAAATGTGCCATTCTAGTTGGTAATTGTTATTGTTAATGTTAAATTAAGTTTACCATATGCTTATCGATACAATTTTGTTTTCACTCCTGCCTGTGTTTGTGCCATTTTAGCTGTTTATTGTTATTGTACCTGGCCATGTTATTGTTCAATGGAATTTTAATGAATTGTTAAATTAAATATGTTTTTATATTGAAATAAAATGATATTAGTTTATTGAATTAAAAAGACGTTTGGACTTCATCAGTTGTCAGTCATAATTTTAACGAATTACGTCCTTATTATGTCCTTGGCTGAACTTTACCATAGTCTAATATTACGTTAACATTAAAATTATGATGATTTAAAATAATAATGCTAATTAAAACTTAAATAAAGAACACAAAACATAGCTTTATCTGCATTAACGAAATCCATAAAGTCAGTCCTGTCACAGCATCGTCAGTCCTGTCACACAGGAAATCATTATATAAAAATGTATAATTTGAGGAAATATTGATGAATGAATCTCTTTAACTGTGTAGATGAATGTGGGGGTATATGTCCACTATTATGTTTTTGTAAAAATCTCCTATGTAAAGGTAGTTATTTTATAATTATATGAGTGCCTGGCGGGTATTCTGTGATTTTTGTGTACTATAGCTGACCGAAAAGTTCCTTATATTTCTTATAGGGATTACAAAACAATGTGAGATACAATCAGGGACATGTGACCAATAAGAAAATGCTATTTATATATATATAAAAAAAATTATTTGGAAACCATTCTAACATATACATATTTGTCTGTGACAGGGCCTGACATTTTAGGGGTGCAAGGCGTGTAAAAATGTATTTTATTCAATCATAAAAACATGCTGAGATGGCATTATATGTGTTTCTCATAGTTTAACATGTCCTCAGTATGAATCAATGTTCAGATTTAAGAATAAGATCCCCCCAAGATTTTTTACAAGTTTTTACGTTTCTGGTAGAATGTCCCAAGTATCGGACTTTCACCACCAGTGCATCAGCAGATTTTTCACCCACTTTTAAGCTGCACAATACTTCAGCATTGAGGGCTTCATTTGTTGATACAAAAATAGCCTCAGATTACAAAGAGAAAAAAATAATGTTCAAACTTGTTTCAAACTGAAACTAAAGAGTAAATACAAGAATTGGCATCAAAATAAAGTCATTTATAGCCCCACATTCACAGTGTCTGTCTTTTTCACTTAAATAACACACACACACACACACACACACACACACACACACACACACAGTGTACATTGTGTACACACTGACCTGAGAAGAGCAGAGTCACTGATACGAGGTGAACCATATCTATAAAGAAATTGTCAAAAAAACATTTCCAACATTACAGCTTATGAATTAATAATCTGACTCTTTCTGTGTTCTGTTATCAGTTATATTACTGTAGTAAAGTTATTAATTCACCAGCTTCTCTCTCTCTCTCTCTCTCTCTCTCTCTCTCTCTCTCTCTCTCTCTCTCTCTCTCTCTCTCTCTCTCTCACACACACACACACACACACACACACACACACACACACACACACACACATAAATAAATAAAACATAAATAAATACATGAATAAATAGATTTCCGTACCTCATGTATGTCATGTACTCCACACAGGGTGTGTGTTACGAGAGTTCATCTGTTCTTCACCTCACTTTGTGCACCTGAATCTAACAAACCTCTTATTATACAGTATTACTGTCCTCTTTCAATCCCACCCATCACTTTACATATTCCTTTAGGTACAGATGTAATCTCCGCTGTTATGTTTTTTTTTTTTTTTTTGGAACATATTTGAATATATCCGTGTGAGATGTTACATATGTACAGAATAAAGCCTGCAGGGTTTTCTAGGAATTTGGATAAATAAAAGACAGGTGAACAGAAAGAGTTGAATGTAAAGGATGGAGAATGTGAACTTAGTTCTAATTCTTATTATATTGTCTTGAAGAACCAAAATTCTGTTTTGCTTCATTACCTTATTTTTTTTAGACAACTAATTTCTAAATTCTAATCATTCTGACCTACATGCACCTACATGCACCAAACACAGGTAAGTTGTTTATCTATCTATCTACACCCTAAAAAATAATACATTGGCTGAACTCAAAAAAATTAAGGTAACAATTTGCACGCATCTTTTTAAGTAGCTTCAACTCAGTCATTATTAAGTAGACATCATGAACCTTTTATAGTTAGACTAACCCAATTTGTTTAGTACAACAACAGCTGCTTTACGTGTAGATTATGCACAACAAAACTTTTACATGAATCATTTCAGAAAGACAACAGCCTACTGACTAAACATGAAAAATTGCAAACTTAAAGAAATGTGTCAGCTGCCTATCCATCAAACATAATGCAGCAGATTGTATATGAAACAAAAATAAAAACTTAAATGTTGTAATGGCAAATTTACAAAAAGTTCAAGGTTTACAAAGTTACAAGACAGATCAACTGTGAAAATGTAAGCGTCAGCACAGCAGATACAAATGGCGCGCACACACATTGTCATGGTACTTAGTGTTATTAAAGTAACTTGCTTATTATTTAACTATTTAACTTGTTAACGGTTTATGTATGTATGTATGTATGTATGTATGTATGTATGTATGTATGTATGTATGTATGTATGTATGTATGTATGTATGTATGTGTGTGTGTGTGTGTGTATGTGTATGTATGTATGTATGTATGTATATGTGTATGTATATGTGTGTGTTTGTGTGTGTGTGTGTATGTGTGTGTATGCGTGTGTATGTACATATGTACATGTATGTATGTATGTATGTATGCGTGTATGTATGCGTGTGTGTGTGTGTGTTTGTATGTGTGTGTATGTGTGTGTATGTACGTGTATGTATGTATGCGTGTGTGTGTGTGTGTGTGTGTGTGTGTGTGTGTGTGTGTGTGTGTGTGTGTATGCGTGTGTATGTACGTATGTACATGTATGTATGTATGTATGTATTCGTGTATGTATGCGTGTGTGTGTGTGTTTGTATGTGTGTGTATGTGTGTGTATGTACGTGTATGTATGTATGCGTGTGTGTGTGTGTGTGTGTGTGTGTGTGTGTATGCGTGTCTGTCTGTCTGTCTTAATCAACCCAGTGTAAACTTTAAAATCGGACGACACTAAACATGTTCGATGTCAATTAACATCATTCAGCTGCCATTGTAAAACAAAACATAAAGTCTATTTTGAACACACAGCTAGCTAAAAGGCTATTAACTTTAGAATCAAAGAACTAGCTTAGATCAAACAGTCTTTTCAGTTTAGTGTGTGACAACAACGATTTACTTAAGTAAAGTTGGCCGCATATTCATTGTGTTTCATATTTAGGTTCATATGTATTTTGTCCCCCATGGAGGAAAGCTGATTTTGAGGAAAATAGGGTTGTAGCTGCCTCTCTACATGTCAGGACTCAGCCCGGACTTTTGGCCATGTGCCTTTGTTTACGTTCCTCGTCATGTGTCTGCCCCGCCTTTTGTCTCCCCCTCCCTGTCTCCATACCTGTTCCTAATCGTGTCTCATTGTCTTTTGTATTTAACTGTGCCGCGATGCCTTGTGCAGCGCGGAATCAACTGTTGTCTTTGTCTGGTCTAGTCTGTGTTATGTTTCATGTTTTTTCGTTATAAAACCCTGTTATTTTTGCCATCCTTTTATCCTGGGTTCATGACAGATGATTCCGCTGTACTAAGTATGTTTGAGAGTATTTTTTATTTTTTTCCTTATTTTTTTCTTCTTGGACCTTTTTCATGGACTTTGGTTTTGGTGACATCGGTCCGCATTTTTTCAGTGAGGGACGTCGCCCCGCTTCCGGTTTCTCTGCGGGGGGCGCCGCCTCACTTCCTGGTTGTGGACCATTTTGTTTCTTTTTTCGGTGTCCTGTGACATCGCCCCGCACCTGTTCCGTTGGGGGCGTCGCTTCACATCCGGTTTCCGTGGAGGACGCCGCCCCACTTCCTGTCTGCGGGGGGTGTTGCAGGGCCGTGTTTTGCCCCATGGATTTTTTTTTTTGTCGACTTTTCTGTTTTGTGGAAGATTTGGTTTTTTTTCTCCCCGCCCTCCCTCCCCCTTTCCTTGTTCTCGAGAGTGGGGTCTGGCCATGGTGCGTCGGGGGCTGCCTTTGGCCCTCCCTGCTCGGCTGTGGACGTCGCTCTTTCCCCCTGCTCAGCTGTGGACATTGCTCGGCCCTCTCTGGCTGCACTGCCGTGTGCCTTGCTCCCCCCACCAGCCTTGCCATGTGCCTTGCTCCCTCTACCTGCCTCACCGTGTGCCTTGCTCCCCCCACCCGGACCCCGTCGGGACTATCAAGACGGGTTGGTGCGTCGGGAGCCGCGCCTAGAGGGGGGGGCTCTGTCGGGGATCAGCCTGGACTTTTGGCCATGTACATTTGTTTACGTTCCTCATCACGTGTCTGCCCTGCCTTCGTCTGCCCCTCCCTGTCTCCACACCTGTTCCTAATCGTGTCTCTAATCGGGAATCAACTGTTGTCTTTGTCCTGTCTAGTCTGTGTTATGTTTCATGTTTTTTCATTATTAAACCCTGTTATTTTTGCAATCCTGCGTTTGGGTCCCTTTTATCCTGCGTTCGTGACAATACATTACTACGATAGAAAAGAGGTGATATTTGTGTAGTAACAGCGTTTAGCTCAGGAATTATTGACTCTGGAAATTCGAATCTGTGAATATGTGCCAACTTTACTTAATTCAATGATTTTTTTGTGTAGACAGTTTGTAGCTGCTGAGATTAAAACAAAGCAATAATAGCTTACCTATATAACCTTGATTCTCCTGATTCTCCAGCTCCTAGTAGTCCCGCTCTGGCAGCAAAACAAGTCCGGGTAAATTCCTCCTTTACTCAGCTTTTAAAGGATGCTCACTAGATATACATGTTTCACTAACTTAATATTTCTCTGTTGTTACGTGAAGTTAAAAGTGTTTGTTCAAAATTGATATATAATTAAGTTAAGACAGTATTCTTTATTTTAATTTTGAAAGACTTATTAACTTAAGGCTCTCGCCCCCTATTGCAGGTTTTTCGCCTACATGACCTACCCAACAAAACGTGGTACAGCTCCCACATACTTTGACACACAGGGGTGAGGGTCAACTGAGGGTCATAGCCACATTTCTTGGCTTTCACCAAAAAAATCAAGTCAAAAGACCCAAAAATGGCTTCAATAAAAATATTTTTCTACGGACATGAACGTCCAGTCATGTGTTTCTTGTTTACTGTATAACTTTGAATTAAAAGACTGCATGCTCATTTTAAAAGGCCTAAAACACACAGAGCCTCTTTGTCTACAAGTCTGCTGTGAAAAAAGGCCTGTAACCTGTAACCTGACACCCTGAGCTGTGTGAGTGAAAAAGTCGAGAATTGCGCAATAAATCCTTTGCGGAACTTTTTTGCGCAGCCTGAGGCCTCGGAGACGTGGCATGTTGCATACCGTTGGAATCGTCTCCTTATTGGCTAAAGAGCTGTAGAGGTCCCGGACCATTTCATTGCTATTGGAAGGAGCAACTGTCAGTCAAATGGAGGGTTCCCACATAGGATGTAAAGACATCATTGGCTTCTCAGCCGTGAATCTCTGCACTACAAGCGCCGATTGGCTCAAGTGAGGGCTTGTTTGATTCATTAGGCCCCGGGCTACAAATATGATGCATCAGTGTAATTTTCAAAATCTCCAATGAGAAGTTAGAGCCGAAAAAAAGATGGAGGGGCACTACTGTTTCCAGTTTTCGGGTCACAAACGGAATATTTGCGAGGCGACCAAAGCGTTTTGGATAAAAGGCTTACAGATTCCAGTTTCTTGGACCTTTGCGGATTTTTGTGAAGCATTTGTTTTGGAAAATATTACCCCAGTGAAGAAAGGGAAGTTTCTAAAGGTAAGTGAAATACTGGTCTAGCTCCACCTAGTTCAGTTTACTACCAATTTTGTTTCAAATAGTATGATGGCTATGAATCATATTATGCTTTGTGTGTGGGCTTAAAAAATTCTTGAGAGTCTAAGCTTTACTAGAAAAATAAGATTAACCTTGTATTTAGAGGATTTAATGCTTAAAAGCTACCACGAAGCTTGTTTCTGGCTCATCCCCTAGTGGTCATTTTGTCTTCAATGCCGTGGACTGCACGGCGAGCCGTAAATGAGTTATCAACTCACCAATACAAGTACATATTACAAACTTAATTTTTATGCTGAAAATGTTCAAGTTTTACAAACTAACCCCATCATTTTTTAGAGACTATCTATCTATCTGTCAGGGTTCAGCACGGACTTTCGGCCACGTGTGTTTGTTGTCGTTCCTCGTCATGTGTCTGCCCCCACCTTCGTCTGTTCCTCCCTGTCACCACACCTGCTCCTCATTGTGTCATTATTGTCTGGTGTATAAATGTGAGCCGTGTTGCCGATGGCGGCGCGGATTCATTGGTTACGTCTAGTCTAGGTTGGTTTCGTCATGTGTATTATTTTAGTCATCGTTGTTGTCCTGTATTTGTTTTTATCATTTATTAAACCCCCTTCATTTGAAGCTATCCTGTGTGCGGGTCCACCTCCTTCCTCCTCTGGTTGTGACACTATCTATGTATCTATCTATCTATCTATCTATCTATCTATCTATCTATCTATCTATCTATCTATCTATTGCTGTAACAATGGGGTTATTCTTCTACACTAAATCTACACTTCTGTTTAGTGAAAGTGGTTTTAGTTTGATGACAAATTTAAACCTTACCCTAACTTTTAGCCCTGCATGTTTGTGATGTATGTTTGTGACGTGGAACACAAAACACAGAGATACACTAAAACACAAACTTGAAATGTACTTTTATTTGATAGGAAACTGGCAGCAGTCATTAACGATCCATATCCTTATACATTAAAGAAACAAGTGCTCAGAAATCCCAGGTATAGAAACCATCAACATGTCATTATGCAGACTTCCTGATAACACACTCAGATGTCTAAAATATAAACAATTGAGAAATGCAAAAAAATAAAAAAATAAAAAAATAAATAAAAGAATTAAAAGAATAATGATGATTTTAACATGACTGTTTACATGGCTTGGTGTTCTAAACTTCCTGCATAGGTGTAAATGAGCTGAATATGACATAGTTCTTTATTCTTACAAAGCAGAAAAAAACAACAAAAAAACAATTATATTTTCAAACCAACGCACTGTAGTTTAAACATCAGGTTAATAGATTTCACCTACATTACCCAGAAATCCCATTATTAATAAGAACAGTCAGTAATAATAATAATAATAATAATAATAATAATAATAATAATAATAATAATAATAATGTGTAGAAGAGAATAAATGAGACATTGCTGTAGATCGGCTGATGCTGGACACAGATGATGGACCACAACTTGTCTTCAGTCTTCATGTTTAATAAAACAAATCTTTAAACAAAAACAACAAAAAAAAATTAAATGCAATATCAATAAAGCACAGTAAAACACAAGCATACAAAAACACTGTGACTAACCATCATAGGTAGAGCAGATGAAGTTGAGCTTCTGGCTCTCAGGCAGCTCGATCCACTTCTGCTCTCCTCCAGACTGCACTGCTCCGCTTCTCTTCTCATGACTACAGTTTTCATTCCAGGTCCCATTCCCTGGTGCCCAGCCCTGATAGCAGATTATTGATCCAACAACCCAGAACCAGACAAGCTGGGCGCAGTCGTGACGCAGGCCGAGCCACACGTGTTCAGTGGAGGCGTTTTGAGTCACTTCCTTCACCCAGAGCTGCATCTCCTCGGTGCGCACTGACACCAGGTCATGATGATGGTTCCTGCAGTATGTCAGAGCTTCCCACCAGGTCAGATTCTCCTTAATCAGGATCAGTTTATCTGGATAAAAGATGCAACATTCAATAAAAGCTAAAGTGAACATTTACAACCCAATAGTTTTTCATCTTTTATTTAGCCGAAGATTTAAACAGGAATCTGGATATAATATCCTGAAAATATTGTTAATGTGAATATTTTGTTCTGCAAATATTATTAAAAAGTTTAATTATCTCTCTCATATCCATTTGTGATTGTATTTATAAAACAAAGTGTATTGTATACAGTTCATGATAATACAAAACAGCATTAGGAATGTTTAATAAATTAAAAAATCGAAACCACATCATTTAACTCACTCTCATGGCAGATGAACGGGAGTTTTTCTGTGCAGTTCACATCAGTCCAGTAACGTTGCTCAGACTCAGACACTGCAGCACAGATCAAACTTCCACTGGGTTTGTCAGATCTCCAGTATCTGAATGTGGAGTTACTCTGAACTGACCAATTCCAGGAGTCATTAAACAGACCGATCCAAACATATGAACTGACTGAAACATTAACCACACTCCTGATCTCGTCATTCTCAGTTTGGTTCCTCACACTGACCAGGTCGGTGTATTTCTCTCTGCAGTAGGTCTGAGCATCGTACCAGCTCTTTTCATCACTAATATATACATATTTATTAGTGTTTGTGTTTTTTTCTGAAAATAAAAATAAAAATTTACACAATGAACAGCTCATTTATGACTTCATTCATGTCAATAAAAGAAAAACAATAAAAAAAAACTTTAACAGAAAACTGAAGGAGAAGAAAAATCAAGAAAAACTACTCAGACAATTAGAGACATAATTTTAGATTTGATTTTCATTACTGTAACATAATTAAATATAGTTACTTTTTATTAACATCTCTTACCTTCATAACATACAAAAGGATGGAGTGTTTCACACAATTCATCATTCCATAATGTATCGTAGTTATTATATCCCACACAGTACTCTTTTCCCCCAGCATTATTTGGTTCATTAGGATGCCAGTTTGTGTAAGTGACTCCGTCTCTGTAGAAAGTTTGGTCTTCCAGAGACCACAGCCATCTCCCAGGTCCTGCTCTCTGTAGACCAATCCAAGCTTTCTTTGTATTTTCCTTCATCAGTGTGTGATTCAGCTTCTTCATCTCTCCCATGTTGCTGATGGTTGCCAGATCAGTGTATTTCTCTCTGCAGTAAGTCTGAGCTTCACTCCAAGTTTTATTCTCATTCACAAAGTGATAGTGATGAGGAATATATGCTCCTATACCACATACTACTGTGAAAAACATAAGAAAGTGACGTTTTATTGCATGATGTTATGATATGATTTTAAAATGTTATCTCTTACTTTCAAAATCAGTTTTATTTTATTTTTATTCCCTGGAATAACAGACCAACCCTTCACATTATTATAGTCTCATGGTTTTAAGGTTCTTAAATGTTCTAGGTAAAATATGCCAGGTAAAAGTTCCACCATGAAACATTGTACACTTTCTAAACAAAAGTGGCTTTTTAAATCTCTCTTTTTTTCACTCGGTAACTTTTCTATTTTGTGGAATCAGAAACAGAAACTAAAGCATGACAAAATGTATTATAATATAACATTAGCTAAGCAGCTAGAAATGAATTCAAGTTGTTCAACATCAACATGATCATTTAATCCATGAAAACTGGCTAAATGTTTCTTGTGCGATTCTTTATTTTGTCTGTAATCAGATCATCAAATGTCTCTTTACACTTCATAATAAAACACTTGTGTCTCTGTTTATCTTTCACTCAGCTTGGAATCACCCTAAGTGATGCTGTTATTAGAAAGATTACAGTCTGCTTTTTGTAGATTTATGTGAAATATTCATGAGGTCAGGTGCATATTAAGTATATTAAGTTAAATATATGTTAGAAAGCTTCCTTGAGAATAGACCTCATGATTAGGATCTCACAGAACACAACAAGGTTTGTTAAGCTCACAGCTAATGTCATGTTCCTGTTTGGAGTTTTATTTAAATATGACAAATAGTGACCATGCACAAAACTGTGTTGTAAAAGCAGGACATGGCTTTTAAAATGGCTTCAGATAAATATAGTCTGATGCCTGTGTTTGTGCTAAGACGGAAGTATCGGACTTTCACCACCGGTGCATCAGCAGATTTTTCACCCACTTTTAAGCTGCACAATACTTCAGCATTGAGGGCTTCATTTGTTGATACAAAAACAGCCTCAGATTACAAAGAGAAAAAAAAATAATGTTCAAAATTGCTTCAAACTGAAACTAAAGAGTAAATACAAGAATTGGCATCAAAATAAAGTCATTTATAGCCCCACATTCACAGAGTCTGTCTTATTCATTTAATTAACACACACACACACACACACACACACACACACACACACACACACACACACACACACTCACACACACTGTGTACATTGTGTACACACTGACCTGAGAAGAGCAGAGTCACTGAAACGAGGTAAACCATATCTGTAAAGAAATTGTCAAAAAAACATTTCCAACATTACAGCTTATGAATTAACAATCTGACGCTTTCTATGTTCTGTTATCAGTTATATTACTGTAGTAAAGTTATTAATTCACCAGCTTCTCTCTCTCTCTCTCTCTCTCTCTCTCTCTCTCTCTCTCTCTCTCTCTCTCTCTCTCACACACACACACACACACACACACACACACACACACACACACAAATAAAACAAATAAATACATGAATAATTACATATCCGTACCTCATATATGTCATGTACTCCACACAGGGTGTGTGTTACGAGAGTTCTTCTGTTCTTCACCTCACTTTGTGCACCTGAACCTAACAAACCTCTTATTATACAGTATTACTGTCCTCTTTCAATCCCACCCATCACTTTACATATTCCCTTAGATACAGATGTTATCTCAGTATCTGCTATTCATCAGAGTTTTGCTGTTGCAGTGACGCTGTTATGTTTTTTTTTGTTGTTTTTTTTGGAACATATTTGAATATATCCGTGTGAGATGCTACATATTTACAGAATAAAGCCTGCAGGGTTTTCCATGAATTTGGATAAACAAAAGACAGGTGAACAGAAAGCGTTGAATTTAAAGGATGGAGAATGTGAACTTAGTTCTAATTCTTATTATATTGTCTTGAACAACCCAAAATTCTGTTTTGCTTCATAACTTATTTTTTTTAGACTACTAATTTCTAAATTTTAATCATTCTACAGCTTTCAACTTACTTGCACCAAACACAGGTAAGTTGTTTATCTATCCCCTTAAAAATAATACATTGGCTCAACTAAAAAAAAAAAATTAAGGTAACAATTTGCATGCATCTTTTTAATTGAGTTCAACTCAGTCATTATTAAGTAGACATCATGAACCTTTTATAGTTAGACGAACCCAATTTGTTTAGTGTTGTGTAAGTAGTAGAAAAACAAAGCAGTCACAGCCATGGTTAACTATAACTTTCTTTACTCCAAAACTTCTTCACACACCATTCTCTTACTCTCCTGCATACATAATAGAGATGAGCCGGATAGTCGGCTGAAACGAGTATCCGGTACCGATAAAGCACTTCTGCCGAGTACGAGTATTATACGAGTAATACGAGTCAATATCTGTGCTCGGATTGAGTGAAAATCATCATTGGGTAGCTGATTGTGTCAGCGTTCTGTGATAGGCAAGTCACAGCGCCCCTCCCCTACACACATACACATGTATTGTGTTGCTGTGTCTCGCTCTGCTCACTCACAATCACACACACAACAGCTATCTGTGTCTCCCTCAGTCACTCGGGTTCGCGGGGCTTTTCCGTTAACGTTTAGGGTTTCTTCAGCTTTTTACTTCGGGTTGTAACGTTAATAATACGTACTTACTAACCAGTAGAGTTCTGGTAAATGGGGGTTCGTTCACACGTGGTGCTTGCTTGGTAGAATGCGACTCGCATTGCGTCTCTGACTGTCGGAGATTTTTTTTCTCTTTTAAACCTTCAGCTGTCTCTAACCAGTAACCAGACACTAAGTGTCTCACACAATTTTGCTGTATTTCGTAAAAACATAAAGGTAGTAAGCTAGTGTTATAAATATTACAAATTAATTATTAAGCTACAGACACACACACACACACCTGGTATGGAAATAAAAAAAAATAAAAAAGAACCAAAAATATATATATATATAAAAAAAAAAAAAAATCACACTGATCATAAAAAAATTAAAAGTTAAAAAGAAAGTTATGTTGTTCATTACATTTTACTTCATAATTGCACTGCATTGTTTTGTTTTCATTCTTGCAAAACTTGTTCTGTAATATAGTTCGTTTTCTATCGTGATCAAAACCATTGATCTGAAGCTCAATCCTGATGCTGTCCTGTAAATATTTTTATAATCAGCAAGAAATATGACAATTTCTGATCAACCCATATCAATGGCATGCTTAAAAAAACATACCGGTTACAGCCCCGCCCATTTGAAGACACTTTCATGTTAGGCCCCACCCACTCTGAGTACAGATACAGATACAGATAATTCATATGGTTAACACATACAGATAATGCTGTACTCGCTCATCCCTAATACATACGTATTCTGTTGAACAACATTGGTGCATCGTGCCACTAACTGGGCAGGAGGTGTATTGCACTATACCACATATTCCTCTCTTGTAAGAAATAAAACTCTTTACTGTAACTTCATGAACAATATATGTAAACTGAAACAACATGAAGCATGTATTTTCCTTAAGTAGCAAAAGTTGTAGAAAATAACAATCTCACATGTGATCACATGGCAAGTATGTAGAAACAAAATCAGTAGAAATGTAAGTTGTAATATCGATAATGACCTGCACATGGAAGTAAATAACAGAAAACAGAAAAATGTCAAATCTTGACCAGCATGTAACAGAAAGTCTAATCAGTGTCACAATTCAATCTTATTACAAAATAGACTAGTAAATGAACTGTATATACAATCTTCAGGGAACAGAGACAAAATAAACATGTTCACATCGCTTTATCTTTTTTTTTTTTTTTTTTTTTTAAATCACATAGTCCCTGGACCATACTGGGGCATGTCGCATCCTTGGGACTCTTGGAGAGAGGGGAAGGGGTTGCACAGTTTCAGGTGATTCAGAGGTGCTTGGCAGCAAACAAGCATCATCAGGCTGTGATGTAGGAACACTTGAAGTGGTGGGGGGTGTAGGTGCAAGGTGGATGGCATTCCACACATGTCCATCGGATAACAGGTAAGTAGTAGGACCTTTCTGGGCTACCACTTTAAAAGGTTGGGTAAACTTAGAACATCCCTTTGCAATGAACCCAGGCTTGCGGACACGGACAGAAGATCCAACTTGGAAAGTGGATGGTTGTGCACTACGTCGCTTGTCCGTATACCGTTTTGTTTTCTGTTGCTTCACCTGGATGTCCTGTTTTAGGTTTGTGTGCTCTGTAAGAGGCAATGTGGAGTGGAGACCTCTGATATGCAGCTTTGTATTGAGTGGTCTACCATGAAGTAGCTTGGCAGGAGACACTGAGGTCATGGCATGGGGAGTGGCTCTGTATGTGTGTAAAAACTCAGTGACAAAGGCTTTCAAAGGTTTACCTTCGATGTTGGCTGTCTGTAAGCAGTCCTTGAATACTCTGTTGAGCCATTCTATTTCCCCATTTGCTTGTGGGTAATAAACAGAGCTGCAGGCAATGCTTGATATCTCTGTCAGCAAGGAAAGATTCAAACTGAGCTGAAACAAAATGAGGGCCATTGTCATTGACCAGTTCGAGTGGATTTCCTTCCCTACTAAACACAGTGGCAAGAAAGTTCATAACAGTCATTGAGGTAATACCTGAGCTTAAGGCAATCTCAGGCCATCGGCTATAGTAAAGAGAGTTATCGCAAATCGGCAGGAGGTGCAGTTTGAATAGGTCCCACAATATCCACAGCTACCTTTTCCCAGGCTGCAGTCGGAGTAGGCACAGGTTGTAGCGGGGCAGTATTCTCATGCCTGCACGTCCAAGGCCTTTGGTTGAGAGTAAGGTAATCAGAGGGCTGTTGTCCGTTCGTAAAGTAAAGTGACGACCCCACAAGTAAGTGCCCCACTTTTCAGTCACCCAGACACACACTAAGGCCTCCATTTCAATTGTAGAGTACTTGCGTTCACACTCAGTCAGTGCTCTAGAGGCAAATGCAACTGTCTGTTCTATATGGCCCTGGATCTGTGTCAGCACAGCGCCATTGCCGTAATCTGACGCATCAGTTGTGATGACTGTCGGCAAGGAAGGATTGAACAAGGCAAGAGCAGATCTTGTAGCTATGATGTTTTTAACTCGGGAGAAATGGAAAACAGTAGACTTTCAAAGTAGAGCACGAAGAGGTTCTACAAGTGTGGCGTAATTGGGAATGAACTTTGAATACCACGCAGTCAGGCCAAGAAAAGAACGTAGTGACTGAGCATCATGAGGAGGGGAGCTTGAGCCACAGCTTGAACATGGCCAGGGTCTGGTTGTAGGCCAGAGGCAGAAATGAGATGACCAAGAAAGGACAACTCAGACTTCCTGAAATGGCATTTAGCTGTGTTCAGCTTCAACCCACTCTCCTGTAGGCAGTGAAGAACAGCTTTCTGTCTCGTGTCATGAAGTTCAGGAGTCTCACCGTATAATATGATGTCGTCTAGATGGCATTGCACACCTTTTTATCTGCCAGAATCTGAGACATCATCCGTTGGAAGGCACTAGGTGCTGAGGCCAAGCCGTATGGAACTCTTGTAAAGCGAAAAAAGTCTGTCATGCATAATAAACGCTGTAAGATCTCTGCTGCTTGGGTGTAACTGGACTTGATGATAGGCATTTTGCAAATCGATTGTGGAGAACATATTTGCACCACAGAGCTCAGTAAAGACTTCTTCAATGTGTGGCAAAGGGTGACTGTCTATCATCACCGCTCTGTTTGGCTCACGTAAATCCACACAAAGACGAATGCCACCAGTCTTTTTCTTCACGACCACCAGAGGTGACACCCAGGCAGACGAGTCAACTCTCTCTATGACGCCTTCTGCTTCGAGCCTTTTCAACTCCTCTGAAACAGCATAAAGAACAGCAAATGGCAGTCTGCAAAGTTTCTGCTGAATTCGGGGCACATCTGAACGCATTATAACTTTGTGGGTAAATCCAGTAGCAATGCCTAAAGCCTCAGTGTTGTTGACAGCAGTTCAATCCTCTGCTGGTGAAGCAGGTGGTTCAACGTGTCCATCTTGAATTTGAAGGCGCAGAGCTGTGAAAAGATCCATTCCAAGCAAAGATGTCCCATCACGGACAATGTAGAAGTCTGTTTTCGTGCTATGGTTGCAGTATGTAACAGTAAGATGAAGGCATCCAAGGACAGGAATAGGTTTCTTCATGTAGGTCACTAGACGTACTGTAGGCTTTTTAAGGGGCATATGCAGAAATGTCCAGCGGTAAACATGCTCTGGAAGAATCGAAACTGCTGAACCTGTGTCTACGAGCAAATCTGTGGTAAGTAACTGTCCATCTTTTACATGAAGAGACACAGTACAGGTAAGATGTTTTGTCTGTGACACAGTTGAGGTAGGAATAATATTTAAGACTGTAAGATCTGCCACATTAACTTCTTGCACATTGCATGTGGAAGCTGCGCTGCGACAAACTTTGGCAAAGTGTCCTATTTTCCCACATTGTTTGCCTTTTGCATGTTTAGCAGCACATGTAGAGTTGGCTAAATGTGAATTGGATCCACAACGGTAACAAGTTTTGCATTGGGCAGTGTGAGTCGGGCCATTGTGTGTACGTGTTGCATTTGATTTCGTTGTCGGTCTACGTTTGTGTGTGGCAGCACCACCTCTCGATTGAATGAGTTTGACTGTAGCTTCAGCTGCGGGATCCATCGCTTTTTCCTCAGGAACTGCAGTTTCAATTTGGGACGCAATTGTAATAGCTTTTTGCAGTGTGAGATCTAAAAGTAGACGTTCTCTAATACGTCCGGAGGACGTTTTCTCTATGATCTGATCCCTAATCATGTCATCAGCGAGAGTGCCAAAATCAGAGTTCAAAAGCAAGTCCCGTAATGCAGCAACGTAATGAACGGTAGATTCGCCGTGCCTCTGCGCACACTGATGAAATTTATTCCTCTCCGCAACCACGTTCACTTTCGGAAAAAAAAAGGCTTGTAAAGCATCACATGCAGACTTGTGAGACTTACTGACATGCGGAAGTGTAAGAAAAATCCGCTGACCTTCTGTGCCCAAACAATGAAGCAGCAGCGCATGCTTTCACTTGTCCGGCATCTCGTTAGCAGTGAGTGCAAGGAGATAATTTAAAAACATTTGTATCCAAGACTTATAGAACATTGTTGGCTCACCAGGAGTGTCCAGGAAAGCTGGGGGTTGTGAAATTCCAAAAAAGCCATTCCTCGTCACCAATATGTTGTGTAGGTAGTAGAAAAACAAAGCAGTCACTGCCAAGGATAAACTATAACTTTCTTTACTCCAAAACTTCTTCACACACCGTTGTTTTACTCTCCTGCATACACACGTATTCTGTTGAACAACATAGGTGCATCGTGCCACTAACTGGGCAGGAGGTGTATTGCACTATACCACATTTAGTACAACCAACATGATTTGACTTAACCTCTAAGAGCTTAATTAAGTTGAAATAATTTAATTTTAATTTCAAAGTTTGTGATATTAAGTGGTCAAATTACATAATTTAAGCTATTCTAACTTCTTTATTTTGATTCCCTTCTACTTATATATGTCCATGCAAATTGTTACCTTAATTTTTTTGAGTACAAGTAACTTATTTCACTTCAATCAGAAGAAATAACACAGCAATCCCAGTTTTATGATGAAACTGGTTTATTATAAAACCAATGTCAACTTATGTCCAAAAAGTTTTTTACAATACTTGGACAAAAAGATAATTATCCAGGACTCAAGTATTTTTCAAATAAAGTCAAGTAAAGAATCGAGTATTTTTCTTAGTAAGCTGGTAGTTTATTTGTTCTGATATGTACCTAAAATAATAATAATAAATCGCAGGAAATGTGAAAAATTAATTCCATCAACAGACACAATTGGCAGATTATTGGTCCACCTAGCTGAAACTAAAAGTTTTCTTCCTTTTTTTATATTATTGCAAAGTATAAAATTTTACCTTCATCACATAAACTACAGCCCCCATAAAGTCTCAAACAAATACAACACTGTAACCTTCATGTAAAAAATTGTCAAAATTACAGCTGCTGTATGTGTATGCACAACAAAACTTTTACATGAATCATTTCAGAAATACAACAGCGCACCATTTCAGAAAAACAACAGCTTTTGGTTCATTAGAGATCATTAGAGATCTTCCTCCTTTTCTCCAAGATATACTATTAAGGTGTAGCGAATTTGGCTCGCGAAGCAAGGTAAATATTTATAAGCAATTATAACGTGTTATAGTGACCCCTAAATATTTTAACCTAAGTTGAAATTAACGGTAATGGAATAAACGTTACACTTATTTGGTCTGTTCGTCCACCGAACAGGCTGTGTAACCTTTATTAATTATATGAAGGAGGTATCTTCCCAGCCAAGGAAGGTAAACTCCCCTTTTACTTTACACCGTAATTAGAATTAAATTAACTTAATAGAGCATGTAGTTCAGACCAGATGTTGCAGGTACCTTAAGTTTGTGAGTGATACTCAGAGACAATCACTTGTGGCACAAAAATATGGCATTTAATGAATGAGACAAAACACAACATAAAACTAACTACACAAACAAACAGAAGAAATAGGGAAAACGAAGATGAAAATAAAATAACACAAAAGAAATTAAAATTGGGGAAAGGGAGGAAGAGACTGGAAAGAAGAAGTTGCAAGCTTAAACTTCAAAATTAATCACACCCTAACTGGGAAATTGTCACAGAAAACTTAAATTCACCTTAGAACACAATACAAGGTTCATACTTAAAATAAGCATCTACATTGGTTGGTAAAGGAGACGGTTACTTGCATTGGCTTACTGCACAAGAGTCCGGATGCAACAGAGAAATCTCTGAATAGTCAGTTAGGGTGGGGTCAGACGTTCTTCCAAGTTCTCCTGAAGATCAGAGCAGTTGCCGGAACTTCATTGAAGGAAGATGGAGTCGTCTCCAAGCTTTTACGAAAGTCTGACCACGGATTGGTGGTGTTTGTGACAATTTAAAGGTCGCAAACTCCACCCATCTTTGGGGAGATGGCCAATACTACGGCCTGAGATTTCGGAGGGAAAAACTCCCTTTGTTTCTCCCGTGGTTTAGCTATCAAACTTTTAGATGACTTTAAAGTTTTATGTGTTCTGACAAATGAATAAAATACACCCTTGTCAGGAAAGTAAGGAGTAAATCATTTTAAGTCAGGCAAGCCTTAAAAACACATTACAACAGGGTTATAAGAATAAGAATCTTAGAGTATCTTATGTACTTGTTTTACTAGTAAAAGGAATGTCTCATTGTGTTGTGTGTGTGTGTGTTCTGGATGAGGGCCACTATGAGTTCAATCAGAGAAACAGCATGGGGTTATCTGGTCTTTGTGTAGAGTCCAGACCTTCAGGAGCCAGTTGTGTGTGTGTGACACTGTGGGATGTAGCCCTCAATAAAATCGTAAATCTGGGTTGCTCGTCGGTTGATTGACAAGTAGATGCCGAAGTTTATGGTGCCTGGGACCTGAAATCTAAATGACCTGTACCAGACGCTACAAAGGAATGTATAGCAGTCTCGAATCATCCTGTAAAGAAATAGGACATTAATGGACACAGGAGTTAAAGCTTATCTTAAAAAAGAAATGTGTCAGCTGCCTATCCATCAAACATAATGCAGCAGATTGTATATGAAAGAAAAATAAAAACCCAAATGTTGTAATGGCAAATTTACAAAAAGCTCAAGGTTTACAAGGTTACAAGACAGATCAACTGTGAAAACGTAAGCGTCAGCACAGCAGATACAAATGGCGTGCACACACATTGTCATGGTAGGTAGTGTGCTTAAATTAACTTGCTTATTATTTAACTATTTAACTTGTTATAGGTTTATGTATGTATGTACTGTATGTATGTGTGTATGTATGTATGTGTGTGTGTGTGTGTGTGTGTGTGTGTATATGTATGTACATATGTATGCATGTGTGTGTGTGTGTGTGTGTGTGTGTGTGTGTGTGTGTGTGTGTGTGTGTGTGTGTGTGTGTGTGTGTACCGTATATGTGTATTTACTGTGTGTGTGTGTGTGTGTGTGTGTGTGTGTGTGTGTGTGTGTGTGTGTACAGTATATGTGTATTTACCGTGTGTGTGTGTGTGTGTCTGTGTCTGTGTGTGTATGTATGTATGTATGTATGTATGTATATATGTGTATGTGTGTGTGTGTGTGTGTGTGTGTGTGTGTGTGTGTGTGTGTGTGTGTGTGTATATGTATGTATGTATTCAATTCAATTCAATTCAAGTTTATTTGTATAGCACTTTTTTACAATGGGCTTTGTCTCAAAGCAGCTTTACAGAACAAAAACATAGAACAGGAGTTAAACATAAGGAGGAATACAAAGAATTAAAATAGTAAAAATTTAAGATATATATAGTTCACAGTATGTATGTATGTATGTATGTATGTATGTATGTATGTATGTATGTATGTATGTATGTATGTATGTATGTATGTATGTATTTATCCCCAATGAGCAAGTCTGAGGTGACTCAGGCAGCAGTGGCAAGGAAAAACTCCCTTAAAATGGTAAGGAAGAAACCTTGAGAGGAACCAGACTCAAAGGGGAACCCAACCTCATATGGGTGGCACTGGGGGTGAGATTACAAATATACAAATGTATGTATATGTATGTATATATATGTGTGTGTATGTGTGTATGTGTATGTATGTACATGTGAATGTGTGTGTATGCATGTCTGTCTGTCTCTGTGTATGTCTGTCTCAATCAACCCAGTATAAACTTTATATTTTGACGACACTAAACATGTTTGATGTCAATTAACATTATTCAGCTGCCACTGTAAAACAAAACATAAAGTCTATTTTGAACACACAGCTAGTTAAACGGCTATTAACTTTAGAATCGATGAATTAGCTTAGGTCAAATGGTCTTTTCAGTTTAGTGTGTGACAACAACGATTTACTTAAGTAAAGTTGGCCGCATATTCATTATGTTTCATATTCAGGTTGTATTGTATATGTATTTATATTGTATATGTTGTATTATATTGTATATGTATTTTGTCCCCCGCGGAGGAAAGCTGATTTTGAGGAAACTATATAGCCTCGATTCTCCTGTTTCTCCGGCTCCTAGTAGTCCCGCTCTGGCAGCAAAACAAGTCCGGGCAAATTCCTTCTTTACTCAGCTTTTAAAGTACAAGTTTCACTAATTTAATATTTTTCTGATGTGGCCTGTATGTATTCTGATGTATTTTTCATGATGTGGCCCAGTAAGGCACAACCGGGGCCCCACCCTGAACCCAGAGCTCGAGCGCCTGGTGGCCGGGTCTTACCCCACGGGGCCCGGCCGGGCTCAGCCCGAAGGAGCGACATGGGGCCCATCTCCCGTGGGCCCACCACCTGCAGGAGGAACCGGTGCATTGTGGATTGGGTGGCAGTCGAAGGCAGGGGCCTCGGCAACCCATTCCTCAGACAAGGAATCTGGCTCTAGGGACATGGAATATCACCTCGCTGGGGGGAAGGAACCTGAGCTGGTGCAGGAGGCTGAGAGATACCAACAAGAGACAGTTGGGCTCGCCTCCACGCACAGTTTGGGCTCTGAAACCCAACTCCTCGAGAGAGGCTGGACTCTCTACTACTCTGGAGTTACCCGTGGTGAGAGGAGGTGGGCTGGAGTGGGCTTGCTGATAGGCCATTTGGCAGTGTAGAGTACCCGACCTTCTTGGCGTCTCTGGGAGGGGTGCTGGAAAGTGCTCCGACCGGGGACTCTGTTGTTCTACTGGCAGAGATCAACGCTCACGTGGGCAGCGACAGTGACACCTGGGGAGGATTGGCCCCGCCGACCTGAACCCAAGTGGTGTTCTGTTATTGGACTTCTGCTAGTCACAGTTTGTCCAAAACGAACACCATGTTCAAGCAAAAGGGTGTCCATCACTACACATGGCACCAGGACACCCTAGGTCGGAGGTCAATGATCGACTTTGTGGTTGTTTCATCTGACCTCCGGCCGTATGTCTTGGTCTCGTGTTGGATCCGATTGGGGAGGAAGTTGGACAGACTTGGCAGACCCAAATGTACTGTGAGAGTCTGCTGGGTACATTTGGTAGAGTCTCCGGTCAGAGAGAACTTCAACTCCCACCTCGGGCAGAGCTTCAACCAGATCCCGAGGGAGGTTGGAGACATTGAGTCCAAGTAGACCCTGCTCTCCACCTCCATTGTTGACGTAGCCACACAGAGCTGGGGCCGTAAGGTTTCCGGTGCCTGTCATGGTTTCAATCACCATACCCGGTGGTGGACCCCGGAAGTAAGGGATGCCGTCAAGCTGAAGAAGGAGTCCTATCGAGCCTGGTTGATATGTGTGTGATATGTGATACGAGGCAGCTGATAGGTACCGGAGGGAAAAGCGAGCTTCAGCCCTGGTGGTTGCGGAGGCGAAAACTCGAGTCTGGAAGATGTTCGGATGTTCGGTGAGGCCATAGAGAAGGACTATCAGTTGGCCTTGAAGAAATTCTTGCAAACCGTCCGGCACCTCAGGAGGGGGAAGCAGTGCCCTGCACACACTGTTTACAGTGGGAGTGGGAATCTGCTGACTTCGACTGGGGACATTCTTGGAAGGTGGAAGGAGTACTTCAAGGATCTCCTCAACCCCACCGACATGTCTTCCACTAAGGAAGCAGAGGCCGAGGGCTCAGTTGTGGACTCGTCGATCCCAAAGCTGAGGTAACTGAGGTTGTGAAGTTGTGAAGATGTGAACTGAGGTAAGTGGAGTTGTGAAGTTCCTCAGTGGCAAGGCACTGGCGGTGGATGAGGTCCACCCCGAGTACCTCAAGTTTCTGTATGTTGTGGGGCTGTCTAGGTTGACACGCCTCCGCAACATCACATGGCGGCTGGGGACAGTGCCTCTGGACTGGCAGACTGGGGTGGTGGTCCTTCTGTTTAAGAAGGGGGACCAGAGGGTGTGTTCCAACTACAGGGGGATCACACTCCTCAGCCTCCACGGAAAAGTCTATGCCAGGTTACTGGAGAAGAGAATCCGGCCGATAGTCGAACCCTGGATTCAGGAGGAACACTGCGGGTTTCGTCCCGGTCATGGAACACTGGACCATCTCTATACCCTCGCCAGGTTGCTGGAGGGTTCATGGGAGTTTGCCCAACCTGTCCACATGTGTTTTGTGGATCTGAAGAAGGCATTCGACTGTGTCCCTCGTGGTGACCTGTGGGATGTGTTCTGGGAGTATGGGGTCCGGGGCCCTCTGCTAAGGGCTGTCCGATCCCTATATGACTGGAGTAGGAGGTTGGTCAAAATCCCAGATACAGGCGGCCAAAATAAGTTTCCTCCGTAGGGTGGCTGGACGCTCCCTTAGAGATAGGGTGAGGAGCTCGGTCACTCGAGAGGAGCTCAGAGTAGAGCCGCTGCTCCTTCACATCGAGAGAAGTCAGCTGAGGTGGCTCGGGCATCTGTTCTGGCATCTCCTCGGGGAAGACCTAAGACACGCTGCAGGGACTATGTCTCTCGGCTGGCCTGGGAACACCTCGGTATTCCCCCAGAAGAGCTGGAGGATGTGTCTGTGGAGAGGGAAGTCTGGGCATCCCTGCTTAGACTGTTGCCCTCACGACCCGGCCCCGGATAAGCAGTAGAAGTTGGATAAAAGGATGGATGGAATATTTTCTATTGTTACGTGAAGGTAAAAGTGTTTGTTCAAAATCAGAATCAGACTCAGAATCAGCTTTATTGCCAGGCATGTTTTCACATGCGAGGAATTTGTTTTAGTGACATAATCTCCACAGTGTAACAGAATGACATATGTAGTATAGATGAAATTGTATGTACACATTTACAGATGTGAAATATGCAGTTTAAATAAGCATGAAATATACATATGCAAATAGTATACAATATATACAATTTGTATTTACACATGTGCAATGGTGAAATGTGCAGTTGAAGTAAACATAAACATTCAGACATTATGTATGCATGTATGTACAGAGTGGAAGTATGAAATGTGCAATTGAGGTATACATAGTGCAAATATGTGTTGTGTGTTCCATGCTGTTAATTGTTCATCAGGTGGATTGCTTGTTCCTATGTCTGGTCGTTCTGGAGCTCAGGGTTCTGTAGCACCGACCAGATGGCAACAGTTCAAAGAGGGAGTGTGCTGGGTGTGAGGGGTCCAGGATGATTTTTGCACATTCTGGAGGAGAACAGGTCTTGAAGAGTGGGGAGTTGTGCCAATGATTCGCTCAGCAGTCCGGTCTATCCTCTGTAGTCTTCCGAGGTCGAATTTTGTGGCTGAGCTGAACCAAACAGTTCAGATGCAGAGTGCAGAGGATGGAATCAATGATGGCAGCATAAAACTGTTTCAGCAAATCCTGTGGCAGGTTGAACTTCTTCAGCTGATGAAGGAAGTACAACCTCTGCTGAGCCTTTTTCACAATGGAGTCAATGTGAATGTCCCACTTCAGGTCCTGGGAGATTGTGGTTCCCAGGAATCTGAATGACTCTACTGCTGTGACAATGCTGTCCATGATGATTAGTGGGGAAGAACAGGGGGGCTTCTCCTGAAGTCCACTATCAACTCCACTGTCTTGAGCATGTTCAGCTCCAGGTTGTTAAGGCTGCACCAGACAACCAGCCACTCATCCTCCAGTCTGTAAGCAGACTCGTCACCGTCCTGGATGAGGCCAATCAGTGTGGTGTCATCTGCAAACTTCAGGAGCTTGACAGATGGGTCATTAGAGGTGCAGTCATTCATGTACAGGGAGAAGAGTAGTGGGGAGAGAACACAGCCCTGGTGGGCGCCAGTGCTGACGGTGCGGGTGCTTGATTTGAGTTTTCCCAGTCGCACTAGCTGCTGCCTGTCTGTCAGAAAGCTCGTGATACACTGGCAGACAGAGGAGGGCATGGAGAGCTGGGTTAATTTGGGCTGTAGGAGTGATGGGATGATGGTGTTGAAAGCAGAGCTGAAGTCCACAAACAGGATCCTCACATAAGTCCCTGGTCTGTCCAGATGCTGCAAAACATAATGCAGTCTCATATTGACTGCATCATTCACAGACCTGTTTGCTCTGTAGGCAAACTGCAGGGGGTCCAGTAAGGGTCCCGTGATGTCCTTCAGAAAAGCCAAAACCAGTCTTTCAAATGATTTCATGACCACAGATGTTAGAGCCACAGGTCTGTAGGCATTAAGTCCGGTGATTTTGGGTTTCTTTCGGACGGGGATGTTGGAGGAGCTTTTGAAGCATGAGGGAACTTCACACAGCTCCAGTGACGTGTTGAATATCCGCGTGAAGATGGGGGCCAGCTGATCAGCACAGGCTTTCAGACAGGCTGGTGAAACACTGTCTGGGCCTGGAGCCTTTCTTCTCTTGGTCTTCCTGAAGACCTGACACACATCATCTTCACTGAACTGAATTGAAGGTGTGACTGATTCGGGGGATACAGAAGCCAAGAATTGGGCTTTTTCAAACCTACAGTAGAACTCATTCAGGTCGTCTGCCAATTGTTGATTCACCACAGTGCTGGGGGATGGTGTCGTGTGGTTGGTGATGGCTTTCAAACCTTTCCACACTGAAGCTAAGTCATTGGAGGAAAATTGAATCCGTAATTTTTCGGAATAATTCCTCTTTGCCACTCTGATCTCCTTTTCCAGTGTGTATTTGGCCTGTTTGTACAAGACTCTATCCCCAATTCTGTGAGCATCCACGTTGGCCTGGTGGAGCTGGTTGAGTTTTGCAGTGAACCATGGCTTGTTATTGTTGTAGGTTAAGTGAGATCTGGTAGGAATACACAAATCCTCACAAAACTGATGTATGATGTTACAGTCTCTGTGAGCTCGTCCAGGTCGGTGGCAGCAGCTTCAAAAACAGTCCAATACGTGAGAGCGAAACAGGCTTGTAGATCCTACTCTGCTTCCTTAGTCCATTTTCTTACAGTCCTTAATACAGGTTTAGCTGTTTTTAGCTTCTGTCTGTAGGTCGGTATTAGATGAACTAAGCAGTGATCAGAGAGTCCTAGAGCTGCCCGTGGGACAGAGTGATATGCATCCTTTATTGTAGTGTAACAGTGATCCAGTGTTACTGTCTCTGGTGGGACATTTAACATGCTGTCTGTATTTAGGCAATTCACGTGAGAGAATCGCTTTATTAAAGTCCCCAAGAATTATTACTATGGAGTCCGGGTGTTGTTGCTCACTCTCTGTGATCAGATCAGCGAGTGTCTGTAAGGCCGAGCTCACGTGCGCTTGCGGTGGAATGTAAACACTCACCAGAATGAACGAGCAAAACTCCCGCGGCGAATAAAACGGTTTGCAGTTAATGAAGAGTGTTTCAAGATCTGGAAAGCACATCTTCTTTAACACAGTTACATCAGAACACCACCTTTCATTATTTTTAAAAGCACGTCCTGCCGCCACGCGATTTCCCCGTTTATTCTGCGTCGCAGCCCGCTCTGAAGAGCTGAAAGCCCGGCAAACTTAACGCGCTGTCCGGAACAGAGTCGTTCAGCCAGGTTTCCGTGAAACAGAGAGCAGCAGAGTTCGAAAAATCCTTATTTTTCCGGGTTAGCAGAAGGAGTTGGTCTGTTTTGTTGGATAGAGAGCGGAGATTCGCCAGATGAATGCTTGGCAGCGGTGTTTTTAAACCGCGCTGTCTGAGTTTCACCAGCGCGCCGGCAAGCTTTCCCTGTCTGCGCGTCATGAAACGCTTAAACAGCGCAGCCGCTCCTCCAACTAAGATATTCCGCAAAACGTCAGAATACTCAAAAACCGGAAAATATCTTGTGGTGTGTGCTGCCGAATGTTCAGCAGTTCATCTCATCTATCTATCTATTGCTGTAACAATGGGGTTATTCTTCTTCACTAAATCTACACTTCTGTTTAGTGAAAGTGGTTTTAGTTTGATGACAATTTAAACCTTACCCTAACCTTTAGCCCTGCATGTTTGTGAGGTATGTTTGTGATGTGGAACACAAAACACAGAGATACACTAAAACACAAACTTGAAATGTACTTTTATTTGATAGGAAACTGGCAGCAGTCATTACGATCCATATCCTTACATATTAAAGAAACAAGTGCTCAGAAATCCCAGGTATAGAAACCATCAACATGTCATTATGCAGACATCCTGATAACACACTCAAAGAACTATAGAAATTATATATATATATATATATATATATATATATATATATATATATATATATATATATATATATATATATATATATATAATGAAAACAAAAACATGAAGAATAATGATTATTTTAACATAACTGTTTACAGATTCTGTTTAGATTTTTTTTTTTTTTTTTTAAAGATTTGATGTGACACTTAACTTAAAGATTTAAACTAAACTCCCTCCTTCAACCCTGACTCCACCATGCCGGAACCCGTGTTCCTTGTACCAGTTTACGTTATAAATCTCCACATATTTTTCTCTCTCTCTCCCTCTCTAATTATTTAATTATTTATTTATCTATTCACTTATTACTTTCCAAAAATGCATAAGCGAGCATATCTAATACTACGCATGCTTAGCGGTTCTGTTGTACGGGGGGTGTATTCTATTTTCTAGTCGCTGCTCTCTGCACTCTGACCATGCATGCACACGGATGGGCGCGTGGATTTTTGTCCAGAACAGAACCATACCACCAACACTAACTGTATGCATATCATCTAATACATTCTCTTTTGACAAAGTGGTCCTGACAGAACTGAAATTCTCTTAACTGAACTTAATTGCTACAATTTCTGTTTTCTTTACATTAATTTTGCTTAATTTTCTTCATCGCTTCTCTTCACTTGTTTTTGCCTTTTTTGTCACTCTTTCCTCACTAACATTTGCCGGTAGTTTTAATAAAAACCTGTCCGGTCGGCATATCGGATGCGGTGTAGTCACACAAGTAAAAATTTTTTAACGGATCCAAAGCTCAAAACGGAAAATTACGGATCCGCAGATCTGTAGGTCTTTTGCCCTCTTTGAATCGGGGCTATTTGGTTTCATTATTGATTAATTTTGTTGTTTTGTCTGATTTATATTGTGATTATATTTAATATAAACTGAGAGGAATTTCTGTTTTGTTTTGGTTTTGGAATGTTGATTTGTTTTTGCATTTAATTTGTTTTGTTTGAGTTTACATTTTTGATATACTTGTATTGGGTGGGTCGTCTTTGAGGGGGAGGAATAATTGCTGTACCTTTTTGAGGGTGGCTTTTTCACTGTGTGCTGTTTGTGTACCTTCCACATGTGTGAGTTGTGTGGCTTTACACTGTGCTGTAGCTGGGTCATGTGTTATCTCCTCTTGCTCTGGAAAGGCCTGGGGTCTCATTTATAAAGCATGCCTACTGTTTTGAAATGTTTGCCTTCTCATTAAATCACTGCATACAGATTCAGCATCTGCTGTTCCCGGCCCATCATTACATCCATGCACAACTCTGCTTCAGTCAACAGCACAGTGTAAAGTGTTACAACTGCAGCTACTTTGACAAAGTACCAACAGCACAAAAGAAGTACAATAAATATAGAAATGTCCAAAGGTACACAGATGTGGAGTATAATTATTACGACCTTTTAAAATTTGTCTAGGGTAAGGAGTAACATTTATGGTTGTGGTAAATTTTGTGGGTGTAGTAAGCAAAAAGAAGAATGCAGGGACATGAAATAACAATAAAATGTGTGCTTTATTATATGTAGGTGAGAAAGGTAAATGGACAAGTCTAACAAAATATAACAATATAAACTCAAGAGAAAATGAGACGTTAGTGATGCCAAAGTAAATAAAGAAATATAACAAAACCAATACTAACTGTTTTAAACCTCTAACCTAACTAAGGAAAATAAACAAGAAAAGAAAGTCTTCATCGCAGAGTGCCTATACTTCCCTACTCTAAGCTATTAAACAGAAACATACAGACGGTGGCGTACACCTCTTTCCTAATGTATTTAACGTCGAGTTACCTACGTGTGGTACAATGGAAGTAGCACGACATCTTACCTGTCCCACTTCCTCTGGTATAACACAATAAACAAAAGGAGTTAAAGAAGACTCAGAGAGGAAACACGACTCCAATATTAACCTCCTAAGACCTGACCTTTGGTTTGGCCTTGCATTTTAGTTGCAGTGATGTCCACGTTTGTGGACACAAGGTCATAGGAGGTTATGGTAAAACCACTGCTGCTATACATGTAATTAATGATATAGTCAAAGCACTTGATAAGAAACACTGTATGTCTATGTTCATTGATTTGTCCAAAGCATTTGACACTGTTGACCATAGTATATTAGTGCAGAGACTGATCAGTATAGGTATATCTCAGTACTCTGTGGGCTGGTTTATTAACTACCTCGCTGATAGGACTCAAGCTACGCAAGTTGATGGCCTAACTTCAAAATATTTATCAATCTGTAAAGGGGTCCCGCAAGGCTCCATTTTAGGGCCACTTTTATTCACTATTTATATAAACTTACAATATATATAATTATATAAACTATATAAACTAGGCAAAAATGTTCAACAAGCATCTTTCCATTTTTATGCAGAAGATACGGTCATTTATTGTTGTGCAGCTACCATTAGGAAGCTGTATGAATGCTTGTGCAGCAGAGTGAATGAGACTAATTGATTGCTGGGTCACGTGATCAGTGAATGAATTTTATAAAGGCAGGTTTTGGGTTACCTGGCTATGTGTCATTGCTGGCACTGCCTTCTCGTGGGACCCCATTCATGGCTGTCCCCAGGTATGTGTGTGTGTGTGTGTGTGTGTGTGTGTGTGTGTGTGTGTGTGTGTGTGTGTAACCGCGTGGTAACTTGTCCAGCAAACTTTATCTGCGTGCTTACTCATGTGCTCTGTTTACCACTATAGGACGATATTGTCCCGCTGTTGTTAGCGTGGGCTGTCTGCTATCTCAGTGCGGGTTGGCATCCAGTTTGTCAACCAAAAAAATCGATCGAGTGAAGATGATTGCATTTAGTGAGAGTTATAACTGCTAATCGCTGGTACGTATTATTTTGGTCCCTGTTTGTTGCGATTTATTTATTTTTAATAATATACTGTTACATGCTCAGCAGGTTGATCTGGTTGTCCAACCACTTTCTGGGGGATGATGGGGTTATGTCCATGGGTATGACTGCACTGTTGTTTTGCCTCTGAGAATACCGTTGTGGGTCGCTTTGACTCTAACTCGGTACAACGGGGCTTCATGCCGTGTACCGGTATTTTAGTCGGCAGCTCTGTGTTTGTTTTACATCAACTGTTCCCTCTACTGAGGCTTAGTTACTTAGTTACTAGGCTAAGTAACTGTGAGTCACTTAGTCCATGTCTTAGTTTTGTTGATTTTATTTATTTGTTGCTACTTGTCTCAGCACTCCTCTCTTTGTATTTTGTTTGTTTTCTTTGATGAATGGATAAATAAATAATTAAATAATTAGAGAGAGAGGGAGAGAGAGAAAAATGTGGAGATTTATGACCTAAACTGGTACAAGGAACCCGGGTTCCGGCATGGTGGAGTCGTATGGGGTCAGAATTGTTTCGTTATTCTGAATAAATACACTATGATCCACAAATAAATACAGAGTTTCACAAATATTTTTACAAATTTCACAAAAAGAAATGAAATTCACAAATAAATAAAATGGGATTTGCAAATAAAAAAAATATTTATAAATTGTATTTATTTGTGAATTGCTTCTTGCACATTTGTGAATCACGTCCAGTGGTAGTGTGAAGAGCGAGTAAATCAGAACGTGATTGGCTGGAGTAGACGGTGGGCGGAGTCCACCTATTTGTGGATTCTTGTGCATAAATACCTTATCTTATTGTTTCTATAGTAACAGCTCTCACAGGGACATTTACGAAAGACATATCTTAGCTGTCTGTGTTTGGTAACAGTCATGGTGAAGATTTTATTCTTTATAGTTTCTTGGATATTTTTAGAGAGAGAGAGAGAGCGCGAGAGCGCGAGAGAGAGAGAGAGAGAGAGAGAGAGAGAGAGAGAGAGAGAGAGAGAGAGAAGCTGATGAATTAATAACTTTACTACAGTAATATAACTGATAACAGAACATTTTTTTGACAATTTCTTTACAGATATGGTTCACCTCGTTTCAGTGACTCTGCTCTTCTCAGGTCAGTGTGTACACAATGCACACTCTCTCTGTGTGTGTGTGTGTGTGTGTGTGTGTGTGTGTGTGTGTGTGTGTGTGTGTGTGTGTGTGTGTGTGTGTGTGTGTGTGTGTGTGTGTTATTTAAGAGAAAAAGACAGACTCTGTGAATGTGGGGCTATAAATGACTTTATTTTGATGCCAATTCTTGTATTTACTCTTTAATTTCAGTTTGAAACAAGTTTGAACATTATTTTTTTCTCTTTGTAATCTGAGGCTATTTTTGTATCAACAAATGAAGCCCTCAATGCTGAAGTATTGTGCAGCTTAAAAGTGGGTGAAAAATCTGCTGATGCACCGGTGGTGAAAGTCCGATACTTCAGTCTTAGCACAAGCACAGGCATCAGACTATATTTATCTAACCTCTTAAGGATCTCCGCCTATATGACTTGCCCAACAAAAAGTGGTACAGCTCCCACATACTTTGACACACAGGGGTGAGCCTGGTCTCATTTGAAAGAAGAGATTCTCTAGTTTCAGAAACTAGTTTCAGATTGATTCTAGGCCTTACTGGCAGGGGTTACAGGGGTTACAGGTTTAGAATGTCAGAATGCACATAAAAAGTGTTGAGTGTAATGTAACTCACTCTCATGGCAGATGAACGGGAGTTTTTCTCTGCAGTCCACATCATTCCAGTAACGTTGCTCAGACTCAGACACTGCAGAACAGATCAAACTTCCACTGGGTTTGTCAGATCTCCAGTATCTGAATGTGGAGTTACTCTGATCTGACCACTTCCAGGAGTCATTAAACAGACCGATCCAATTATCTGTACTGTGTGAAACATTAACCACACTCCAGATCTCGTCATTCTCAGTTTGGTTCCTCACACTGACCAGGTCGGTGTATTTCTCTCTGCAGTAGGTCTGAGCATCGTACCAGCTCTTTTTAACACTAATATATACATTTTTATTAGTGTTTGTGTTTTTTTCTGAAAATAAAAATAAAAATGTACACAATGAACAGCTCATTCATGACAACATTAATTTTTTGCTGATTCTTATGTCAATTAAAGAACTTTAACAGAAAAGTGAAAAAGAAGAAAAGTCAAGAAAAACAACTTCGACAATTAGAGACGTAATTTTAGATTTAGATTTTCATTACTGTAACATAATTAAATATATTTACTTTTTATTATCTCTCACCTTCATAACATACAAAAGGAAACAACGTTTCACATTGATTATCATCCCATAATTTATTGTACTTATTATATCCCACACAGTACTCAACTTCCCCAGCATTATTTGGTTGTCCACTGTCCCAGTTTGTGTAAGTGACTCTGTCTCTGTAGAAAGTTTGGTCTTCCAGAGACCACAGCCATCTCCCAGGTCCTGCTCTCTGTAGACCAATCCAAGCTTTCTTTGCATTTTCCTTCATCAGTGTGTGATTCAGCTTCTTCATCTCTCCCATGTTGCTGATGGTTGCCAGATCACTGAAACTAAAGAGTAAATACAAGAATTTGCATCAAAATAAAGTCATTTATAGCCCCACATTCACAGAGTCTGTCATTTTCTTTTAAATAACACACAGACACACACACACACACACACACACACACACACACACACACAGTGTACATTGTGTACACACTGACCTGAGAAGAGCAGAGTCACTGAAACGAGGTGAACCATATCTGTAAAGAAATTGTCAAAAAAACATTTACAACATTACAGCTTATGAATTAACAATCTGACTCTTTCTATGTTCTGTTATCAGTTATATATAGTTATTAATTCACCAGCTTCTCTCTCTCTCTCTCTCTCTCTCTCTCTCTCTCTCTCTCTCTCTCTCTCTCTCTCTCTCTCTCTCAATAAATTTATTGCTTATTTAATAAAGCTGAGTTAAAAATAAAATAAAAAAAATCTCTCTCTCTCTCTCTCTCTCTCTCTCTCTCTTTAAAAATGAGCAAGGAACTATAAAGAATAAAATCTTCACCATGACTGTTACCAAACACAGACAGATAAGATGTCTTTCATAAATGTCCCTGTGAGAGCTGTTACTATAGAAACAATAATACATTAGAAAATTAAAATCTAAATATCAATAAATACATGAATAAATAGATATCCGTACCTCATATATGTCATGTACTTCACACAGGTTGTGTATTACGAGTGTTCTTCTGTTCTTCACCTCACTTTGTGCACCTGAACCTAACAAACCTCTTATTATACAGTATTACTGTCCTCTTTCAATCCCACCCATCACTTTACATATTCCTTTAGGTACAGATGTTATCTCAGTATCTGCTGCTCATCAGAGTTTTGTTGTAGTGACGCTGTTATGGGGTTTTTTTGGAACATATTTTAATATATCCGTGTGAGATGTTACATATGTACAGAATAAATGCTGCAGGGTTTTTCCCTGAATTTGGATAAACAAAAGACAGGTGAACAGAAAGAGTTGAATGTAAAGGATGGAGAATGTGAACTTGGTTCTAATTCTTATTATATTGGCTTGAACAACCCAAAATTCTGTTTTGCTTCATTACCTTTTATTTTTTAGACAACTAATTTCTAAATTCTAATCATTCTACAGCTTTTATCCTACTTGCACCAAACACAGGTAAGTTGTCTATCTATCTATCTATCTATCTATCTATCTATCTATCTATCTATCTATCTATCTATCTATCTATCTATCTATCTATCTATCTATCTATCTATCTATCTATACCCTAAAAAATAATACATTGGCTCAACTCAAAAAATTAAGGTAACAATTTATCTTTTTAAGTAACTTCAACTCAGTCATTATTAAGTAGACATCATGAAACTTTTATAGTTAGACTAACCCAATTTGTTTAGTACAACCAACATGATTTGACTTAAACTCTAAGAGCTTAATTAAGACTGAATCAACTTAATTTTAATTTCAAAGTTGGTGATATAAAGTGGTCAAATTACATAATTTAAGCTATTCTAACTTCTTTATTTTGATTCACTTCTACTTATATACCTTAATTTTTTTGAGTACAAGTAACTTATTTCACTTCAATCAGAAGAAATAACACAGCAATTCCAGTTTTATGATGAAACTGGTTTATTATAAAACCAATGTCAACTTATGTCCAAAAGGTTTTTTAATACTTGGACAAAAAGATAATTATCCAGGACTCAAGTATTTTTCAAGTAAAGTCAAGTAAAGAATCGAGTATTTTTCTTAGTAAGCTGGTAGTTTATTTTTTCTGATATGTACCTAAAATAATAATAATAAATCACAGGAAACGTGAAAAATTAATTCCAGCAACAGACACAATTGCAAGATTATTGGGTCCACCTAGCTGAAACTAAAATTTCTCTTCCTTTTTTTAATATTATTGCAAAGTATAAAATTTTACCTTCATCACATAAACTACAGCCCCCATAAAGTCTCAAACAAATACAACACTGTAACCTTCATGTAAAAAATTGTCAAAATTACAGCTGCTGTATGTGTATGCACAACAAAACGTTTACATGAAACATTTCAGAAAGACAACAGTTTTTTCTTTAAAGTCATTAGAGATCTTCCTCCTTTTCTCCAAGATATACTATTAAGGAACGTATAGCAGTCTCGAATCATCCTGTAAAGAAACAGGACATTAATGGACACAGGAGTTAAATCTTAGGATACACTGCAAGAAATATTCAGACCTTTTAAACTTACGACTTGACAGCAAAAGCTTATAAAAAAATATAAAAGAATTATACATTGTATAAAAAAATGTAGTCTTAAGTGTTGCTGACTAATGAATCTTTTCAAATTGTGTTTAAGTTGGCCTACTGACTAAACTATTACAAAAAACTAAAAATTACAAACTTAAAGAAATGTGTCTGCTGCCTATCCATCAAACATAATGCAGCAGATTGTATATGAAAGAAAAATAAAAACTCAAATATTGTAAAGGCAAATTTACAAAAAGCTCAAAGTTTAACTTGACTTGATCAACTGTGAAAACGTAAGCATCAGCACAGCAGATAAAAATTGCGTGCACACACATTGTCATGGTAGGTAGTGTGCTTAAATTAACTTGCTTATTATTTAACTATTTAACTTGTTAACGGTTTATGTATGTATGTATGTATGTATGTGTGTGTGTGTGTGTGTGTGTGTGTGTGTGTGTGTGTGTGTGTGTGTGTGTGTGTGTGTGTGTGTGTGTGTGTGTGTATGTATGTATGTATGTATGTGTGTGTGTGTGTGTATGTGTGTGTGTGTGTGTGTGTGTGTGTATGTATGTATGTGTGTGTGTGTGTGTATGTATGAATGTATGTGTGTGTGTGTGTATGTATATGTGTGTATGTATGTATGTGTGTGTGTGTGTGTATGTATGTATGTATGTATGTATGTATGTATGTATGTATGTGTATGTATGTGCGTGTGTGTTTGTGTGTGTGTGTGTGTGTGTGTATGTGTGTGTATGCGTGTGTATGTACGTGTACATATGTACGTGTATGTATGTATGTATGCGTGTGTGTGTGTGTGTGTGTGTATGCGTGTCTGTCTGTCTGTCTGTCTGTCTGTCTTAATCAACCCAGTGTAAACTTTAAAATCGGACGACACTAAACATGTTCGATGTCAAATAACATCATTCAGCTGTCATTGTAAAACAAAACATAAAGGATATTTTGAACACACAGCTTGCTAAAAGGCTATTAATTTTAGAATCAAAGAACTAGCTTAGGTCAAATAGTCTTTTCAGTTTAGTGTGTGACAACAACGATTTACTTAAGTTGGCCGCATATTCATCGTGTTTCATATTTAGGTTCATGTGTATTTTGTCCCCCATGGAGGAAAGCTGATTTTGAGGAAAATAGGGTTGTAGATGCCTCTCTACATGTCAGGACTCAGCCCGGACTTTTGGCCATGTGCCTTTGTTTACATTCCTCGTCACGTATCTGCACCGCCTTTGTCTGCCCCTCGCTGTCTCCATACCTGTTCCTAATCGTGTCTCATTGTCTTTTGTATTTAACTGTGCCACGGTGCCTTCTGCAGCACGGAATCAACTGTTGTCTTTGTCTGGTCTAGTCTGTGTTATGTTTCATGTTTTTTCTTTATTAAACCCTGTTATTTTTGCCATCCTGCGTTTGGGTCCCTTTTATCCTGCGTTCGTGACACTACATTACTACGATAGAAAAGAGGTGATATTTGTGTAGTAACAGCGTTTAGCTCAGGAATTATTGACTCGGGAAATTCGAATCTGTGAATATGTGGCCAACTTTACTTAATTCAACGATTGTTTGTGTAGACAGTTTGTAGCTGCTGATATTAAAACAAAGAAATATTAACTTACCTATATAGCCTCGATTCTCCTGATTCTCCGGCTCCTAGTAGTCCCGCTCTGGCAGCAAAACAAGTCCGGGCAAATTCCTCCTTTACTCAGCTTTTAAAGGATGCTTACTATATATACAAGTTTCACTAACTTAATATTTTTCTGTTGTTACGTGAAGTTAAAAGTGCTTGTTCAAAATCGATATATAATAAATTTAATACAGTATTCTTTATTTTAATTTATTTTAAATGACTTATTAAAATGAGTTATCAACTCACCAATACAAGTACATATTACAAACTTAATTTTTATGCTGAAAATGTTGTTTATTTTAAGTTTTACAAGCTAACCCCATCATTTTTAGAGTCTAAAACACAAACTTGTAATGTACTTTTATCTGATAGGAAACTGGCAGCAGTTATTAAGATCCATATCCTTACACATTAAAGAAACAAGTGCTCAGAAATCCCAGGTATAGAAACCATCAACATGCCATTATGCAGACATCCTCATAACAAACTCAGATGTCTAAAATATAAAATTGAGAAATCCAAAAAAATAAATATAATAAAAAAAATAAACAAAAACATAAATAATAATGATGATTTTAACATAACTGTTTACATGGCTTGGTGTTCTAAACTTCCTGCATAGGTGTAAATGAGCTGAATATGATATAGTTCTTTATTCTTACAAAGCAGACAAAAAACAATTAAATATGCAAACCAACACACTGTAGTTTAAACATCAGGTTAATAGATTTCACCTACATTACCCAGAAACCCCTTTATTAATAAGAAAAGTCTCTAATAATAATAATAATAATAATAATAATAATAATAATAATAATAATAATAATAATGTGTAGAAGAGTGTAAAAAGACATTGCTGTAGATCAGCTGATGCTGGACACAGATGATGGACCACAACTTGTCTTCAGTCTTCATGTTTAATAAAACAAATCTTCAAACAAAAACCAAAAAAACAATTAAATGCAATATCAAAAAAGTGCAGTAAAACACAAGCATACAAAAACACTGTGACTAACCATCATAGGTAGAGCAGATGAAGTTGAGCTTCTGGCTCTCAGGCAGCTCGATCCACTTCTGCTCTCCTCCAGACTGCACTGCTCCGCTTCTCTTCTCATGACTACAGTCTTCATTCCAGGTCCCATTCCTTGGTGCCCAGCCCTGATAGCAGATTATTGATCCAACAACCCAGAACCAGACACGCTGGGCGCAGTCGTGACGCAGGCCGAGCCACACGTGTTCAGTGGAGGCGTTTTGAGTCACTTCCTTCACCCAGAGCTGCATCTCCTCGGTGCGCACTGACACTAGGTCATGATGATGGTTCCTGCAGTATGTCAGAGCTTCCCACCAGGTCAGGTTCTCCTTAATCAGGATCAGTTTATCTGGATAAAAGAGGCAGCATTCAATAAAAGCAAAAGCGAACATTTACAACCCAATAGTTTTTCAGCTATTATTTAGCCGAAGATTTAAACAGGAATCTGGATATAATATTGTTAATATGAATATTTTGTTCTGCAAATATTATTAAAAAGTTTAATTATCTCTCTCATATCCATTTGTGATTGTATTTATAAAACAAAGTGTATTATATACAGTTCATGATAATTCAAAACAGCATTAGGAATCTTTAATAAATTAAAAAATCGAATCCACACCATTTAACTCACTCTCATAGCAGATGAACGGGAGTTTTTCTGTGCAGTTCACATCAGTCCAGTAACGTTGCTCAGACTCAGACACTGCAGCACAGATCAAACTTCCACTGGGTTTGTCAGATCTCCAGTATCTGAATGTGGAGTTACTCTGGTCTGACCACTTCCAGGAGTCATTAAACAGACCGATCCAAACAACTGAACTGACTGAAACATTAACCACACTTCTGATCTCGTCATTCTCAGTTTGGTTCCTCACACTGACCAGGTCGGTGTATTTCTCTCTGCAGTAGGTCTGAGCATCATACCAGCTCTTTTTATCACTAATATATATATATTTATTAGTGTTTGTAGTGTTTTCTGAAAATATATAAATAGATAGATAGATAGATAGATAGATAGATAGATAGATAGATAGATAGATAGATAGATAGATAGATAGATAGATAGATAGATAGATAGATAGATAATGATTAGCTCATTCATGACTTCATTAGTTTTTTGCATCTTATGTCAGTAAAAGAAGTTTTACAAAAAAGTGACTAAGAACAAAAATCAATAACTGTATTACTGTAACATTATTAAATATATTTACTTTTTATTAACATATCTTACCTTCATAACATACAAAAGGAAACAACATTTCACATGGGTAATCATGCCATAATGTATCGTATTTATTACATGTCACACAGTATTCAACTCCCCCACGATTTGGCTGTCCACTGTCCCAGTGTGTGTAAGTGACTCTGTCTCTGTAGAAAGTTTGGTCTTCCAGAGACCACAGCCATCTCCCAGGTCCTGCTCTCTGTAGACCAATCCAAGCTTTCTTTGCATTTTTGTTCATCAGTGTCTGATTCAGGTTCTCCATCTCTCCCATGTTGCTGATGGTTGCCAGATCAGTGTAATTCAGTCTGCAGTAAGTCTGAGCTTCACTCCAGGTTTTATTCTCATTCACAAAGTGATAGTGATGAGGAATATATGCTCCTATACCACATACTACCACATAAGAAAAACATAAGAAAGAGACGTTTTATTGCATGATGCTATGATTCGATTTTAAAATGTTATCTCTTACTTTAAAAAATCTTTTTTTATTATTATTATTTATTTGCATTTGGTCATCAACAGAAACTAAAGCATGACAAAATGTATTATAATATAACATTAGCTAAGCAGCTAGAAATGAATTCATGTTGAATTCAACATGATAATTTAATCCATGAAAGCTGGCCAAATGTTTCACCGAGCAGTTGGGGGGTTTCGGTGCCTTGCTCAAGGGCACTTCAGTCATGGCCGGCCCGAGACTCGAACCCACAACCTTAGGATTACGAGTCAGACTCTCTAGCCATTAGGCCATTACTTGTCCCCAAGAATACAAGAATTGGCATCAAAATAAAGTTCCACCCAAGTCATTTATAGCTTCTCATTCACAGAGTCTGTCATTTACTTTTAAATAACACACACACACACACACACACACACACACACACACACACTGTGTACATTGTGTACACACTGACCTGAGAAGAGCAGAGTCACTGAAACGAGGTGAACCATATCTGTAAAGAATTTGTCAAAAAAACATTTCCAACATTACAGCTTATGAATTAACAATCTGACTCTTTCTATGTTCTGTTATCAGTTATATTACTGTAGTAAAGTTATTAATTCACCAGCTTCTCTTTCCGTCTCTCTCTCTCTCTCTCTCTCTCTCTCTCTCTCTCTCTCTCTCTCTCTCTCTCTCTCTTTCACACATAAATAAATACATGAATAAATAGATATCCGTACCTCATGTATATCATGTACTCCACACAGGGTGTGTGTTACGAGTGTTCTTCTGTTCTTCACCTCACTTTGTGCACCTGAACCTAACAAAACTCTTATTATACAGTATTACTGTCCTCTTTCAATCCCACCCATCACTTTACATATTCCCTTAGATAAAGATGTTATCTCAGTATCTGCTGTTCCTCAGTATTGCTGTTGATGTGATGCTGTTGTTATGTGGTTTTATTTGGAACATATTTGAATGAAAGATATCAGTGTTCATATTTACAGAATAAAGCCTGCAGGGTTTTTTTTTATGAACATGGATAAACAAAAGACAGGTGAACAGAAAGAGTTGAATTTAAAGGATGGAGAATGTGAACTTAGTTGAACAACCCAAAATTCTGTTTTGCTTTATTACCTTATTATTTCTTTTTAGACAATTACAATCTACAGTTTTTAACCTCAGGGCTCTCAAGTATCTCGCATTGAGAGTGACAGTCACACATTTGGGTCTTTTCTCATGCTCTCCTGCCACACATCGTATTTCTTATGCAGAAATTTTTTTTGACTATTTATTATATATTTAATAAGCCGCACCGCCCAAAATTTATCTGTCCGCTCCGCTGTCTCTATGGAACCGGGCAGTAATCAAGCGCGTCTCAGTTCTTAGTCGAGCCTGTCACTTATCAGCCAATCAAAAAAGAGGCTACACAATAGCCAATGAGAAAATAGCACTATTGTATCTGGGTAAGATTTAACACAACAACTAATGAAAAAAAAAACATTCGTTAGAGAGGGTATTTTCAATGGTCGGTTTGAACAAAACCTCATCACGAAACAGCTTTCTCTGGATGGGACATTGTCCTCAATCATGACTCTAAAAATGTCTGGGCTTGTGCTGAACTGTTTTATATGGGAGCAACTTTACACATGATAAAGGAGTCCAAAAAGGCAACAAACACTTACAATAAACACCACCAGTCATAATCTCTCTCTCTCTCTCTCTCTCTCTCTCTCTCTCTCTCTCTCTCTCTCTCTCTCTCACACACACACACACACACACACACACACACACACACACACACACACACACACACACACACACACACACACACACACACACACACACACACACACACACACACACACACACACACACACACACAAATGAATAAATGTAAATTAAACAAATACTTTGTATTTGGTTAAATTGCAGTCAGTGATCTTTACCATACAACAACGCCCCTTATGTCACGCTTGCCTGTCTTCAAAACTTGAGAGTCCTGTAACCTACAGTACATGCACCAAACTCAGGTAAGTTGTTCATCACGGTCTTACTTAAGGTGCTTTTACTTTGGTAAGTGATAGGAATTCTGGTTTTTCCTAAATTCATACAGAATTGCATTCAAAATTCTGAAGTTTTATACATCATTATGATTTCAGTTTTTTTTTTTTACCAAATTCACGCAACTCCTTTAGACTATTGTAAGATGTATTTTTGATCCAATCGAATATGCCAAAAATTAACATAGACTAACATTGATGTCTTACTATCCCACTGTGCTCTCACACATGTCTATCTATCTATCTATCTATCTATCTATCTATCTATCTATCTATCTATCTATCTATCTATCTATCTATCTATCTATCTATCTATCTATCTATCTATCTATCTATCTATCTATTGCTGTAACAATGGGGTTATTCTTCTTCACTAAATCTACACTTCTGTTTAAGTGAAAGTGGTTTTAGTTTCATGACATATTTAAACCTTACCCTAACCTTTAGCCCTGCATGTTTGTGATGTATGTTTGTGATGTGGAACACAAAACACAGAGATACACTAAAACACAAACTTGAAATGTACTTTTATTTGATAGGAATATATATATGCCAATATATATATATATATATATATATATATATATATATATATATATATATATATATATATATATATATATATATATATATATATATATATAATGAAAACAAAAACATAAAGAATAATGATGATTTTAACATAACTGTTTACATGGCTTGGTGTTCTAAACTTCTTGCATAGGTGTAAATGAGCTGAATATGATATAGTTCTTTATTCTTTGAAAGCAGACAAAAAACAATTATATGTACAAACCAACACACTGTAGTTTAAACATCACGTAAATAGATTTCACCTACATTACCCAGAAACCCCTTTATTAATAAGAACCATCAGTAATAGTAATAATAACAACAACAATAATACTACTACTACTACTACTACTACTACTACTAATAATAATAATAATAATAATAATAATAATAATAATAATAATAATAATAATAATAATAATAATAATAATAACAATAACAATAACAATAATAATAATAATAATAATAGTGTGTAGAAGAGTATGAATGAGACATAGCTGTAGTTCAGCTGATGCTGGACACAGATAATGGACCGCAACTTGTCTTCAGTCGTCATGTTTAATAAAACAAATCTTTAAACAGAAAAGAAAAATAACAATTTTAAATGTAATATCAAAAAAGCGCAGTAAAACACAAGCATACAAAAACACTGTGACTAACCATCATAGGTAGAGCAGATGAAGTTGAGCTTCTGGCTCTCAGGCAGCTCGATCCACTTCTGCTCTCCTCCAGACTGCACTGCTCCGCTTCTCTTCTCATGACTACAGTCTTCATTCCAGGTCCCATTCCCTGGTGCCCAGCCCTCATAGCAGATTATTGATCCAACAACCCAGAACCAGACACGCTGGGCGCAGTCGTGACGCAGGCCGAGCCACACGTGTTCAGTGGAGGCTTTTTGAGTCACTTCCTTCACCCAGAGCTGCATCTCCTCGGTGCGCACTGACACCAGGTCATGATGATGGTTCCTGCAGTATGTCAGAGCTTCCCACCAGGTCAGATTCTCCTTAGTCAGGACCACTTTATCTGGATAAAAGAGGCAGCATTCAATAAAAGCTAAAGTGAATATTTACAACCCAATAGTTTTTTTCATCTTTTATTTAGCCAAAGATTTAAACAGGAATCTGGATATAATATCCTGAAAATATTTACATTTACATTTACAGAATTTGGCACACGCCCTTATCCAGAGCGACGTACATAAGTGCTTAAATCTCTAACATTGAATACATTAATGCTGGTTCACTAGGTTACATACTTAAGATACCATGAGTTTAAAACATTTGTTCAAAGTTACAATGAAAAAGTGTCAAAGTTTTTTTGTTTTTTTTTTGCAAAAGATATGGAAAGAAGTGCTAGTTTAAGTGTTTCCTGAATAAGTAGGTCTTCAACCACCGCTTGAAAATAGCCAGTGACTCAGCTGTCCGGACCTCTAGGGGAAGTTCGTTCCACCACCTTGGTGCCAGAACAGAGAAGAGTCTTGTAGTATACTTGCCTCTTACCCTGAAAGATGGTGGAACCAGTCAAGCAGTGCTGGTAGAGATCGGAGGGTGCGGGGTGCAGTGCGAGGAATGATGAGGGCTTTGAAGTAAGAGGGAGCTTGTCCATTTTTGGCTTTGTAGGCCAGCATCAGTGTTTTGTATCGGATGCATGCAGCTACCGGAAGCCAGTGGAGGGATCGCAGCAGCGGGGTGGTGTGTCCGAACTTTGACAGGTTGAAAACAAGCCAGGCAGCTGCATTTTGGATCATTTGCAGAGGACAGATTGCGTTCATAGGTAGACCTGCCAGCAGTGCGTTGCAGTAATCCAGTCTAGAAATGACAAGAGACTGAACAAGTACCTGAGCAGTCTGTGTGGACAAAAATGGCAGAATCCTTCTAATGTTGTAGAGAAGAAACCGACATGAGCGTGTCACATTAGCAACATGTGAGGAAAAGGACAGTTGATTGTCCATGGTTACCCCAAGGTTGCGAGCTGTGGCTGAAGGGGAGATCAGATTGTTGTGCAAGGATATAGCAAGATCATGACCTGGGGATGAATCACCTGGGATGAACAGCAGTTCAGTTTTGCTAGGATTGAGCTTTAACTGATGAGCAGTCATCCATGATGAAATTTCTGCCAGACATCCTGAGATCCAGTCAGAAGCTGTGGCATCTGAGGGTGAGAAAGAGAAGATAAGTTGTGTATCATCAGCATAGCAGTGGTAAGAGAACCCATGTGATGAAATAACTTCACCAAGAGAGTGAGTATACAGGGAGAAAAGAAGAGGACCAATTACTGAGCCCTGTGGGACGCCAGTGGAGAGTCTGCGTGGAGCAGATGTCACTCCCCTCCATGTTACCTGATATGAGCATCCTTCCAGGTAGGAAGCAAACCATTCCCAAGCTGATCCACAAATCCCAAGACTCTTGAGGGTGGATAAGAGAGTCTTGTGGTTGACCGTATCAAACGCTGCTGAAAGGTCAAGGAGGATAAGGATGGATGAGAGTTTGGCTGATCTAGCAGCATGTAGCTTCTCAGAGACATCCAAAAGGGCTGTCTCTGTAGAGTGAGCTGCTTTAAAGCCAGACTGGTTGGGGTCTTGCAGGTTGTTCTGTGAGAGATAGACAGACAGTTGATTATAGACAATACGTTAAGAATTTTTGAAAGAAATGAGAGAAGTGATACCGGTCTGTAGTTACTGATGTCTGATGGATCCAGAGCAGGTTTCTTTAGGATGGGAATAACCCTTGCTCTCTTGAAAGTAGTTGGTACCTGACCAGATGCTATGGATCTATTGACGATAGTGGAAATGAAGGGCAAGAGGTCTTGTGAGATGGTCTGGAGCATAGTGGTAGGGAGTGGATCCAATGGGCAGGTGGTAGGATTGCAGGACTGGATGAGTTGTAAAATCTCTTCTGCTGCCACAGTTGAGAAATGTGACAACAAAGGTGTAGGGGAATGCATACTCTGAGATGTAAGTGCAGTCGGGGCTGAGGTGAAGGTCCGGCAGATTTCCTCAATCTTCTCCTGGTAGAAAGAAGCAAAGTCTTCTGCAGTCAGGGAGGATAAAGAAGGTGGAGCCAGGGGGTTGAGCAGAGAAGAGATGATGTTGTGGAATTTCCGAGGGTCATGTGAGGAAGCTTCAAGCTCTTCCTTGTAGAAGGAAGTCTTGGCAGAAGTCACATCTGAGGAGAACTTGACAAGAAGTGTTCTGTAAAAATCAAGATCTGCATCAAGTTGTGATTTCTTCCACTTTCTCTCTGATGATCTTAGCTCTCTACAATTGTTGCACAGCACATCTGAAAGCCAAGGAGCAGAACAAGAAGTTTTCTTGAGTTTAGTGAACATAGGGCAGAGGAAGTCCATATTTGAGGAAAGAGATGCGAGGAAAGTATCTGTGGCTGAGTCCAAGGGTAGTGAGGAAAAAGACTCAGGATCAGGAAGGGAAGAAAGAGTGCCAGAAGCTACAGATGAAGGGGAGACAGAGTGAAGGTTGCGGCGGGAAAGAATGAGGGGGTGAGAGGTAGTTTTAGGTAGGATAGGTAGAGTGATGGTGAAGGATACCAGGTGATGATCAGAGACGTGTAGAGGGGTAGCAGTCACGTCTGTAGCTGGAGAAGGACGGGTGAAAACCAGGTCCAGGACATTGCCTACTTTGTGTGTGGGGATGTAGCTGTTGAGTGTGAGGGTGAATGAGTCAAAAAACAGGGAAGAAATTTTGAAAAGCAGAGAGCAAAATCCGTGTGGCAAACAAATCTGACAAACAAATCCACACACAATAAAATGAACAAATTGAACAAAGGCAAAATACAGCAAGACAAGCATTGGAAAAGCAAGGTAATGCAAGGAAAACACTGACAATACATTGCATTAAACAATAGCATCAGGTTTCTTCTGGTGGGCTGGAGGTGAAACGCAGATATTGCTGTAACAATGGGGTTATTCTTCTTCACAAAATCTACACTTCTGTTTAGTGAAAGTGATTTTAGTTTGATGACAAATTTAAACCTTACCCTAACTTTTAGCCCTGCATGTTTGTGAGGTATGTTTGTGATGTGGAACACAAAACACGGAGATACACTAAAACACAAACTTGAAATGTACTTTTATTTGATAGGAAACTGGCAGCAGACATTACGATCCATATCCTTACATATTAAAGAAAAAAGTGCTCAGAAATCCCAGATATAGAAACCATCAACATGTCATTATGCAGACATCCTGATAACACACTCAAAGAACAAAGAACTATATATATATATATATATATATATATATATATATATATATATATATATATATATATATATATATATATATATATATATATAAAACAGTGATAATAATAAAACAAAAACATAAAAAATAATAATGATGATTTATTTTAGCATAACTGTTTACATGGCTTGGTGTTCTAAACATCTTGCATAGGTGTAAATGAACTGAATATGATATAGTTCTTTATTTGTGGAAAGCAGCCAAAAAACAATTATATGTACAAACCAACACACTGTAGTTTAAACATCAGGTTAATAGATTTCACCCACATTACCCAGAAACCCCTTTATTAGTAAGAAGTCAATAATAATAATAATAATAATAATAATAATAATAATAATAATAATAATAATAATAATAATGTGTAGAAGAGTATAAATGAGACATTGCTGTAGATCAGCTGATGCTGGACACAGATGATGGACCACAACTTGTCTTCAGTCTTCATGTTTAATAAAACAAATCTTTAAACAAAAACAAAACAAAACAAAACAAAAAAAATAAATGCAATATCCAAAAAGTGCAGTAAAACACAAGCATACAAAAACACTGTGACTAACCATCTTAGGTAGAGCAGATGAAGTTGAGCTTCTGGCTCTCAGGCAGCTCGATCCACTTCTGCTCTCCTCCAGACTGCACTGCTCCGCTTCTCTTCTCATGACTACAGTCTTCATTCCAGGTCCCATTCCCTGGTGCCCAGCCCTCATAGCAGATTATTGATCCAACAACCCAGAACCAGACACGCTGGGCGCAGTCGTGATGCAGGCCGAGCCACACGTGTTCAGTGGAGGCGTTTTGAGTCACTTCCTTCACCCAGAGCTGCATCTCCTCGGTGCGCACTGACACCAGGTCATGATGATGGTTCCTGCAGTATGTCAGAGCTTCCCACCAGGTCAGATTCTCCTTAATCAGGATCACTTTATCTGGATAAAAGATGCAACATTCAATAAAAGCTAAAGTGAACATTTACAACCCAATAGTTTTTCATCTTTTATTTAGCCGAAGATTTAAACAGGAATCTGGATATAATATCCTGAAAATATTGTTAATATAAATATTTTGTTCTGCAAATTTTATTAAAAGGTTTAATTATCTCTCTCATATCCATTTGTGATTGTATTTATAAAACAAAGTGTATTGTATACAGTTCATGATAATACAAAACAGCATCAGGAATCTTTAATAAATTAAAAAAATTTATCCACACCATTTAAGTCACTCTCATGGCAGATGAACAGGAGTTTTTCTATGAAGTTCACATCAGTCCAGTAACGTTGCTCAGACTCAGACACTGCAGCACAGATCAAACTTCTACTGGGTTTGTCAGATCTCCAGTATCTGAATGTGGACTTACTCTGATCTGACCACTTCCAGGAGTCATTAAACAGACCGATCCAAACACCTGAACTGACTGAAACTTTAACCACTCTCCTGATCTCGTCATTCTCAGTTTGGTTCCTCACACTGACCAGGTCGGTGTATTTCTCTCTGCAGTAGGTTTGAGCATCGTACCAGCTCTTTGTAACTTTAATATATACATATCTATTAGTGTTTGTGTTTTTTTCTGAAAAAAAAAAATTACACAATGATTAGATCATTCATGACTTCATTAAATTTTTGCTGATTCTTAAGTCAATAAAAGAACTTTATTATTAACTTTATTTTCTGAAAGAAAAAAAAAACAACCAAACATGCAGTTAACACAATTAATAGCTCATTCATTACTACATTAGATTTTTGCCTTTTGTGCCAATAAAGGAACTTTAACAAAAAACTAAAAACAAAAATCAAGAAAAACTAATACATTTAGATCCTCCATTTTAGAATTAGATTTTCATTACTGTAACATTATTAAATATATTACTTTTTATTAACATCTCTTACCTTCATAACATACAAAAGGATAAAATGTTTCACAATTGGTAATCATTCCATGTTGTATCAGATCTATAACATGCCACACAGTACTGATTTCCCCCAAGATTATTTGGCTGTCCACTGTCCCAGTTTGTGTAAGTGACTCAGTCTCTGTAGAAAGTTTGGTCTTCCAGAGACCACAGCCATCTCCCAGGTCCTGCTCTCTGTAGACCAATCCAAGCTTTCTTTGCATTTTCCTTCATCAGTGTGTGATTCAGCTTCTTCATCTCTCCCATGTTGCTGATGGTTGCCAGATCAGTTTAATTCACTCTGCAGTAAGCCTGAGCTTCACTCCAGGTTTTCTTCTCATTCACAAAGTGATAGTGATGAGGAATATATGCTCCTATACCACATACTACTGTGAAAAACATAAGTGTCATGAGCAACGAACCACTGCGGGAGCGTCGCCCTAGAGACGCGTCTCCGGAGTACTAGCGCACTTCCGCACTACACTCCCTATCAGCCACCTCGCCTCCTGATTACACCACCACCTGTCTCTCATTTCCCATTCACATAAATACCACGCTTCTACTCCATACTGGTGCGAAGTCTCGACTTGTGTTACTACAGTCATTCTGAGCGTTTCCTGTGTTCTGTTTTCCCGGTTATTATCTCTGCTCTCTCTTCCTGACTTTCTGATTGTTTGCCGCCTGCCCCGACCTTTTGCCTGTCCCCGATTCGGATTCTGCTCTCTCTGTCTGATATTGTGTTTTGCTGGTTCTAACCGCCGCCTGTTTGACTCCGATCTGTGTTTATATTTAAATAAACTCTGCTGCAAATGGATCCCCAGCAGTATGCCTCCTCGTCATTACAGGATACCTCGCCAATCGAGGATCCAGCAGCCGTTGCTCAGCTCGCCACTCAGATCACCGGCCAGGCCCAGCAGCTCGCCGGTCATCACCAGCAGCTGACACGCCTCACTCAAGGAGCCGCCGCCGCACCAACTCCCCCAACACCAGCAGCGGCTCCCCAGGCTATGCCGTACCCCGCTCCTGCTGTCACCAGACCCCGTCTCGTCTTCCCGGAGAAGTTTAGCGGCGAACCCGGAGGGTGCCGGGGCTTTCTGATGCAGTGCTCGCTGTTCGTTGTACAGCAACCAACCCTGTACGCTACAGAAGACAGCCGTATAGCCTTCGACTGCTCCCTGCTCACGGGTAAGGCATTGCATTGGGCCACCGCGGTGTGGAGAGAGAACGCCTTCCCCTCGTTCGCGGCATTTCTCACCCAGTTTCATACGGTCTTTGACCACTCCGCCTCTGGGGAGAGCGTGGAGGAACGCCTGCTGGCCGTGTCGCAGGGCGATCGCACCGCGGCGGAGTATGCCCTAGCGTTTCGCAGCGTCGCCGCCGAAACAGGCTGGGAGGAACGCCCACTGCGACTGCTCTACCGCAAGGGTTTAAATCCTAACCTCCAAGCAAGCTGAACTGGCCTGTCGAGATGAGGGACGGAGCCTATCCGAGTTCGTGGATCTTTCCATCCAACTGGATAATCTCATGCGCTCCCGGCGAGCCCGAACCCCTCCGCGCACCGTCACACGCCCCGCACACACCGAATACCCCGAGCCCATGCAGGTCGACTACACACGCCTCACGCCGGAGGAACAAGAGCGCCGCCTCCGCCTCTGCCTCTACTGCGGAGAACCGGGACACGGACTGCCAACCAGCCCAACCCGACCACCGCGACGACGGGATAACCCGGTGAATCAACGCTCCATCACCCCCCGATCGCTGAACTGCGCCCAAATCAGTGTACAGCTCGAGATTCACCTAGACCTTGCGGAGGCATTTAGTAAAGTTAAGGCCACGGAGCTGCCCCCACATCGCGCCTGTGACTGCACCATCGACCTACTGCCAGGAGCTACACCACCCAGGGGGAGAATTTTTCCCCTTTCACAAACGGAGTCTGCGGCCATGAACGAATATATCCAGGAAGAGCTAAAGAAGGGGTTCATTCGCACTTCCGTGTCCCCGGCGTCATCAGGGTTCTTCTTCGTTAAGAAAAAAGACGGGGGGCTCCGACCCTGCATTGACTACAGAGCCCTCAACAACATAACCGTGAAGTTTCGGTACCCCCTGCCGCTCGTGCTGTCAGCTCTGGAGCAACTCCGCCGCGCGAGGTATTTCACCAAGCTCGACCTCCGCTGCACGTATAATCTCATCCGCATCAGACAGGAGACGAGTGGAAAACCGCCTTCTCGACCCAATCAGGTCACTACGAATATTTGGTCATGCCGTTCGGCCTATCGAACAGCCCAGCGGTCTTCCAATCATTCATTAACGATGTGTTCCGGGACATGCTCAACCGCTGGGTAATTGTCTACATCGACGACATTCTCATCTACTCGGAAAGCAAAGAGGAACACATCAGACACGTGAGGGCAGTATTGCAGCGTCTCATTCAGCACCATCTGTACGCAAAGGCGGAGAAGTGCGAGTTCCATCAGACCTCAACGTCCTTCCTGGGGTACATCATCTCGGCAGAGGGGGTCACCATGGATGACAGTAAAGTGCAAGCAGTGCTGCGGTGGCCCAAGCCACGAACGATCAAGGAGCTACAACGCTTCCTAGGGTTCGCCAATTTCTACCACCGCTTTATCCGTGGCTTCAGCACCATCGCGGCACCTCTCACCTCGATGACACAACAAGCATCTGCTCAACTCACCTGGTCGCCGGAGGCGCACTTGGGATTCAGGCAGCTGAAGGAGAGTTTCACCTCAGCCCCGATCCTCCACCACCCGGATCCGAACCGGCCATTCACCGTCGAGGTGGACGCCTCCAACACGGGAATCGGCGCCATCCTTTCCCAGCGTCAGGGACCCGCCGACAAAATGTTCCCATGCGCCTACTAAAGTCATTTATAGCCCCACATTCACAGAGTCTGTCTTTTTCTTTTAAATAACACACACACACACACACACACACACACACACACACACATTGTGTACATTGTATACACACTGACCTGAGAAGAGCAGAGTCACAAACGAGGTGAACCATATCTGTAAAGAAACATTTCCAACATTACAGCTTATGAATTAACAATCTGACTCTTTCTATGTTCTGTTATCAGTTATATTACTGTAGTAAAGTTATTAATTCACCAGCTTCACTCTCTCTCTATCTCTCTCTCTCTCTCTCTCTCTCTCTCTCTCTCTTTCTCTATCTATCTATCTATCTATCTATCTATCTATCTATCTATCTATCTATCTATCTATCTATCTGTCTGTCTGTCTGTCTGTCTGTCTGTCTGTTTATTCCGTATTAAGTTGAATCACAAAATTACTGCATTATACACATCTGACATTAACAATAACCTGACACTATGAATAGAACAGTGTTACATGTATTCTGGTGATGTCACAAGGATGTATCCACTGGCCTCCAATAGTATTGCTGCTCTATCTGTACACTCACCTCCAGAACTACTGGACTTTACAGATACTTGCTTTGTGAAGCAAACAACAAAGTTTTAATGAACTTTTAGAATCCAGTATTGATACTATTGCTTTACTAAATCAGAAAGATTGATAATGTCAAGGTTTAAAAATGTCAAATTCCAGGCCACTGGTTTGATCCTGAGCTCAGGGTTAGTGGAAAAGTGTCCAAATCATTAGACCAGTGACTAGCTAAGTGTATTTAAACTTTTGTTTGCAATGAAGATGTTAAGGATACGATTTTTAGTAATAGATGCTGACAGAGAGAGAGGAAATAAGTGCTGTTGTATAATATTGTGTCTACATTATTGTTACATATCTTTAAAATGTTTTGTGGGATTGCCTGTGTTTTTCTCTCTCTCTCTCTCTCTCTCTCTCTCTCTCTCTCTCTCTCTCTCTCTCTCTCTCTCTCTCTCTCTCTCTCTCTCTTAGAACCTCCTGTGACTACTGATTGGCTCGGGGAGATGTCAATCATCATTTAGCTTTGACCTATCCGCTGCCAATGAACTTCAGCCGATAGATATAAAACGCCAGGAAAAGAAGCGAAAAGGACTTCTGGCTTTTCCTTTGATGTTGTTGCCGTGTTACTCATTGTTTATGGGGAATGTGTTATACTGTTACCTTAATAATGAAGTCGTGTTTCCTCTCTGAGTCTTAAGAGCTTTTGCTCCTTTTGTTTATTCTGTTATACCAGAGGAAGTGGGACAGGTACGATGTCGTGCGACTTCCATTGTACCACACGTAGGTAACTCGACGTTAAATACATTAGATAAGAGGTGTACGCCCCCCGCTGTGTGTTTCTGTTTAATAACTTAGAGTAGGGAAGGATACGGCACTCTGCGATGAAGACTTTCTTTTCTTGTTTATTTTCCTTAGTTAGGTTAGAGGTTTAAAACAGTAAGTATTGGTTTTGTTATTTTTCTTTATTTACTTTGGCGTCACCAAAGTAAACTTCTCATTTAATGGGAAGGCAAACATTCCAAAACTGTAGGCAAAAAGGGAAAGTCAAAAAACAGGCAAGAAATTCTGAAAGGCAGAGAGCAAAATCCGTGTGGCAAAAAAATCTGACAAACAGATCCAAGCACAATAAAATGAACAAATTGAACAAGGGCAAAATACTGCAAGACAAGCAATGGAAAAGCAAGGTACTGCAAGGAAAACACTAATATCACATTGCATTAAACAATAGCACAAGGTTTCCTCTGGTGGGCTGGAGGGGAGACGCAGGCAGGTATTGCTGTAACAATGGGGTAATTCTTCTTCACTAAATCTACACTTCTGTTTAGTGAAAGTGATTTTAGTTTGATGACAAATTTAAACCTTACCCTAACTTTTAGCCCTGCATGTTTGTGATGTATGTTTGTGATGTGGAACACAAAACACAGAGATACACTAAAACACAAACTTGAAATGTACTTTTATTTGATAGGAAACTGGCAGCAGACATTACGATCCATATCCTTACATATTAAAGAAACAAGTGCTCAGAAATCCCAGGTATAGAAACCATCAACATGTCATTATGCAGACATCCTGATAACAAACTCAAAGAACAAAGAACTGCCTATATATATAAAATGAAAACAAAAACATAAAGAATAATGATGATTTTAACATAACTGTTTACATGGCTTGGTGTTCTAAACATCCTGCGTAGGTGTAAATGAGCTGAATATGATATAGTTCTTTATTCTTAGAAAGCAGACAAAAAACAATTATGTGTGCAAACCAACACACTGTAGTTTAAACATCAGGTTAACAGTTTTCACCTACATTGCCCAGAAACCCCTTTATTAATAACAACAGTCGAAAATAATAATAATAATAATAATAATAATAATAATAATAATAATAATAATAATAATAATAATAATAATAATAATAATAATAATAATGTGTAGAAGAGAATAAATGAGACATTGCTGTGGATCAGCTGATGTTTGACACAGATGATGGACCACAACTTGTCTTCAGTCTTCATGTTTAATAAAACAAATCTTTAAATGAAAACCAAAAAAAACAATTTTAAAAGCAATATCAAAAAAGTGCAGTAAAACACAAGCATACAAAAACACTGTGACTAACCATCATAGGTAGAGCAGATGAAGTTGAGCTTCTGGCTCTCAGGCAGCTCGATCCACTTCTGCTCTCCTCCAGACTGCACTGCTCCGCTTCTCTTCTCATGACTACAGTCTTCATTCCAGGTCCCATTCCCTGGTGCCCAGCCCTCATAGCAGATTATTGATCCAACAACCCAGAACCAGACACGCTGGGCGCAGTCGTGACGCAGGCTGAGCCACACGTGTTCAGTGGAGGCGTTTTGAGTCACTTCCTTCACCCAGAGCTGCATCTCCTCGGTGCGCACTGACACCAGGTCATGATGATGGTTCCTGCAGTATGTCAGAGCTTCCCACCAGGTCAGATTCTCCTTAATCAGGATCAGAAATTCTGGATAAAAGAGGCAACATTCAATAAAAGCTAAGGTGAACATTTACAACCCAATAGTTTTTCATCTTTTATTTAGCCGAAGATTTAAACAGGAATCTGGTTATAATATTCTGAAAGTATTGTTAATATAAATATATTTTTCTACAAATTTTATAGAAAAGTTTAAGTATCTCTCTCATATCCATGTGTGATTGTATTTATAAAACAAAGTCTATTGTATACAGTTCATGATAATACAAAACAGCATCAGTAATCTTTAATAAATGAAACACTTGAATCCACATCATTTAACTCACTCTCATGGCAGATGAACGGGAGTTTTTCTGTGCAGTCCACATCAGTCCAGTAACGTTGCTCAGACTCAGACACTGCAGCACAGATTACACTTCTACTGGGATTGTCAGATCTCCAGTATCTGAATGTGGAGTTTCTCTGATCTGACCACTTCCAGGAGTCATTAACCAAACCGATCCAAACCTCTGTACTGACTGAAACATTAACCACACTCCAGATCTCGTCATTCTCAGTTTGGTTCCTCACACTGACCAGGTCGGTGTATTTCTCTCTGCAGTAGGTCTGAGCATCGTACCAGCTCTTTTTATCACTAATATATACATATTTATTAGTGTTTGTGTTTTTTTCTGAAAATAAAAATGTACACAATGAACAGCTCATTCATGACATCATTACATTTTTGCTGATTCTTATGTCAATAAAAGAACTTTAACAGAAAAGTGAAAAAGAACAAAAATCAAGAAAAACAACTCAGACAATTAGAGACATAATTTTAGATTAGATTTTCATTACTGTAACATAATTAAATATAGTTACTTTTTATTAACATCTCTTACCTTCATAAAATACAAAAGGTAACAATGTTTCACACTGGTTATCACCCCATAATGTATCGTACTTATTATATCCCACACAGTACTCTTTTCCCCCCGCATTATTTGGTTCATTAGGATGCCAGTTTGTGTAAGTGACTCCGTCTCTATAGAAAGTTTGGTCTTCCAAAGACCACAGCCATCTCCAGGGTCCCACTCTCTGTAGACCAATCCAAGCTTTCTTTGCATTTTCCTTCATCAGTGTGTGATTCAGCTTCTTCATCTCTCCCATGTTGCTGATGGTTGCCAGATAGTGTATTTCTCTCTGCAGTAAGTCTGAGCTTCACTCCAGGTTTTATTCTCATTCACAAAGTGATAGCGATGAGGAATATATGCTCCTGTACCACATACTACTGTGAAAAACATAAGAAAGAGACGTGTTATTGCACGATGCTATGATACGATTTTAAAATGTTATCTCTTACTTTCAAAATCAGTTTTATTTTATTTTCATTTCCTGGAATAACAGACCAACCCTTCACATTATTATAGTCTCATGGTGTTCTTAAATATTCTAGGTAAAATATTCCAGGTAAAAGTTCCACCATGAAACATTGTACACGTAATAAACAAAAGTGGCTTTTTAAACCTGTTTTTTTATTTATTTTTATATTCACTCGGCTATTTTGTGGAATCAGAAACAGAAACTAAAGCATGACAAAATGTATTATAATATAACATTAGCTAAGCAGCTAGAAATGAATTCAAGTTGTTCAACATCAACATGATCATTTAATCCATGAAAACTGGCTAAATGTTTCTTGTGCGATTCTTTATTTTGTTTGTAATCAGATCATCAAATGTCTCTTCACACTTCATAATAAAACACTTGTGTCTCTGTTTATGTTTCATTCAGCTTGGAATCACCCTAAGTGATGCTGTTATTAGAAAGATTACAGTCTGCTTTTTGTAGATTTATGTGAAATATTCATGAGGTCAGGTGCATATTAAGTATATTAAGTTAAATATATGTTAGAAAGCTTCCTTGAGAATAGACCTCATGATTAGGATCTCACAGAACACAACAAGGTTTGTTAAGCTCACAGCTAATGTCATGTTCCTGTTTGGAGTTTTATTTAAATATGACAAATAGTGACCATGCACAAAACTGTGTTGTAAAAGCAGGACATGGCTTTTAAAATGGCTTCAGATGAATATAGTCTGATGTCTGTGTTTGTGCTAAGACGGAAGTATCGGACTTTCACCACCGGTGCATCAGCAGATTTTTCACCCACTTTTAAGCTGCACAATACTTCAGCATTGAGGGCTTCATTTGTTGATACAAAAATAGCCTCAGATTACAAAGAGAAAAAAATAATGTTCAAACTTGTTTCAAACTGAAACTAAAGAGTAAATACAAGAATTGGCATCAAAATAAAGTCATTTATAGCCCCACATTCACAGAGTCTGTCTTTTTCTCTTAAATAACACACACACAGACACACACACACACACACACACACACACACACACACACACACACACACACACACACACACACAGTGTACATTGTGTACACACTGACCTGAGAAGAGCAGAGTCACTGAAACGAGGTGAACCATATCTGTAAAGAAATTGTCTAAAAAACATTTCCAACATTACAGCTTATGAATTAACAATCTGACTCTTTCTATGTTCTGTTATCAGTTATATTACTGTAGTAAAGTTATTAATTCACCAGCTTCTCTCTCTCTCTCTCTCTCTCTCTCTCTCTCTCTCTCTCTCTCTCTCTCTCTCTCTCTCTCTCTCTCTATCTCTCTCTCTCTCTCTCTCTTTAAAAATGATCAAGAATCTATAAAGAATAAAATCTTCACCATGACTGTTACCAAACACAGACAGATAAGATGTCTTTCATAAATAGCCCTGTGAGAGCTGTTACTATAGAAACAATAATACATTACAAAATTAATATCTAAATATCAATAAATACATTAATAAATAGATATCTGTACCTCATGTATGTCATGTACTCCACACAGGGTGTGTTACGAGTGTTCTTCTGTTCTTCACCTCACTTTGTGCACCTGAACCTAACAAACCTCTTATTATACAGTATTACTGTCCTCTTTCAATCCCACCCATCACTTTACATATTCCCTTAGATACAGATGTAATCTCAGTATCTGCTGTTCATCAGAGTTTTGCTGTTGCAGTGACGCTGTTATGGGTTTTTATCTGGAACATATTTGAATATATCCGTGTGAGATGTTACATATTTACAGAATAAATAGATGCAGGGTTTTTCCATGACTTTGGATAAACAAAAGACAGGTGAACATAAAGAGTTGAATTTAAAGGATGGAGAATGTGAACTTGTAAACTCGTATGCAAAAGTTTAGGAACCCCCTGACAATCTCCATGAATTTCATTTATAAATATTTTGGGTGTTTTGATCTGTCAACTAACTGAAGGACACTAAAGTAATATTTCAGTAGTGAAATGAGGTTTATTGTATTAACAGAAAATGTGCAATATGCATCAAAATGAAATTAGACAGGTGCATAAATTTTGGCACCCTTCAATTTGTTGATTTGAATACCTGTAACTACTTAGCACTGATTAATTGGAACACACAATTGGTTCAGTGGCTCCTTAAGGGTATAGACAGGTGCATCATATCATAAGAAAAGGTATTTAAGGTGGTCATCATTGTTGTTCTCTTTGACTCTCCTCTGAAGAGTGGCAACATTAAAGCCTCAAAACAACTCTCAAATGACCTGAAAACAAAGATTGTTCATCGTTATGGTTTAGTTTAAGGCTACAAAAAGTTATCACAGAGCTATAATCTGTCAGTGTCCACTGTGAGGAACATAGTGAAGGAATGAAAGACCACAGGCACAGATCTTGTTAAGGCCAGAAGTGGCAGGCCATGTTGTAGAGGCAAAAGCGAAGGATGGTGAGAACGGTCAAAAACAGCCCACATACCACCTCCAAAGACCTACAACATCAACGTGCTGCAGATGGTGTCACTATGCATCGTTCAACAATTCAGCGCACTTTGCACAAGGTAAAGCTGTACGGGAGAGTGATGCAAAAGAAGCCTTTTTTGCACAAACGCCACAAACAGAGTCGCTTGAGGTATGCAAACTCATTTTGGAAGAAGGTGCTGTAGAGTGATGAAACACGTTAAAAGTAAAGGAGCTATGATGATATCGGCATTGTTCCCCTTGACATAGAGCTAATGTATCTGCCTGATCAATACAGTGGGCACTTCAAGGTCTCGAGTATTTTGTTAACAAACACTTGAAATACAGCAGGCAATTTGTTAAGTCCACATAGTATGACAAAGTACTCGTGTCCCCTGGTAGTGTGGAATGTGGTTTTCCACTTGAATCTCTCTCGCCAGTGATTCATCTTTGTAACTTTCCAAAGCCTGGGTCTCTGAGATAGACAGTAAGAATATTCTGCCTTTAGAAAGGGAGGTGTTAGGTAAAAGATTGGTAGTACAATCCCATGATCTATGTGGTGTCATTTGTGTGGCTTGTTCCCTGCTGAACACCTCCCCCAGGTCATGGTATTCCAGGGAGACATCAACAACATGAGTGGTGTCTGGGATTTCAATGGAGGTGGAGTGGCACCGGAAGGTCATAGAGAATGAGTGGTGTTTGAGGAGCTCAGTGAGGTGGTAATGTTCGTCGTTGCTAAGTTGAATTTAAATTGGCCTGTAGAAGAAGTTAGTGTAGCTCATAACATGCCTGATGACTGCTTCCTGACTGCCAGTTTTCCCGGACCTCCATGCTGAGATATCAACGTCTTGGGGAATCCCTATTCGGCTGTCTATTTTTTTCAGCCACTTCTATTTTATTCGACTATTGTAGGGCCAGGGGTATGCAGCCATGCCTAGTGTCTCTCCCCTACATTGCCCGCATGGAGGAACCCTGCGCCATTGGAGTCAACTAAGCCATTGTGTGGAAGGCCTACATGGAAGCAGGACAAGCCAATGTGCCCCTGCACAACATGGTGGTCTTGCAGGCCTACCAGGCTGACCTGCTAAAAGAGCTTAACTGTGGTGGGTCTTGAACCTCAAGGCAATATCAGAGCCCACCGAGCCAAAGATCTCGCACTCCGTGCCACAAAGCAGACGGCCCACACCATAGGTTCCATGGCTGTATTTTTTGTCACAAAGAGGCACCTGTGGCTTAATTGAACAGAGATTAAGGACAGAGATAGATCCTTTCTCCTGGATGCCCGATTTCGCCTGTTCGGGGAAGCAGTGAATACTGTCATCAACAGCATTCAGGGAATTTATCCATTGTCACAGTGAGCAGCCTGGGCCATCTTCCAGCCACAACCAGCCCCACCTCTGACCTTTCCTGCTCAGAGTGAGTGTTGCAGCCCGAGCTCACCCATCAAAGTCTATGGAGGCCTATCAGCATGCCCAGACCCAGGCCTGTCAAGTAAGCTAAAAAAGAAATCCTGATGCCCGAGGGCTTAGATTCCTAGGAGCGTCATTCCTAGGGCAACTTCCCCTTCCTCGGACTTTGCCGTCTCTGGCATTTTGGAGGTCAGTAAGGTCTGACCTTACTCTCTTTTCTTGTCTCCTGGATCAGCACCTGAAGGGTATCAGGGAGATCAGCATGATGTTGACATCTTTTGTAGACAATTTGGTAGCATGGAAACTTCTAAGTGTGTCTAAGTGGGTCCTAGATACTGTAGAAAAAGGTTACAGGATCAAGTTCACCTCCTATTCTCCGTTTCAGGGTGTATTACCCACGGTTGTTGGCAAACACCTAACCACGTTTCTCCAAGAGAAACTGCTCTCGCTTCTAAGGAAAGGGACCTTACGGGAGTTTACGTTCCCCTTCCAGATCAAGACTCCAGCTTTTACATTTGGTATATATATATATATATATATATATATATATATATATATATATATATATATATATATATATACAGGGGTCTGTGTCCAACTTTGGACCTGCAGGCTCTAAAAGCTGAATGAGATTTGCATGATGAGTAGTTTGACGGATGTAAAAAGCCTGTAATCATTCAACAGCCACTTTAATAGGAACAGCTACACCTATTTATGCAATTTTCTATATGTCATATATACAATGCATAAAATCCTATACAAGCTTCAGTTAATGTTCAAATTCTAAAATATAGTGCCAAATAGGCTCAACAACAATGACATTAACATTGGAAGTCAACATTTAAACCAGGATCCAACTCATTATATAATATTCTGCCAAAAGGATGCAAAATAAAACCTAAAAGAAATGCCATGTTATAGTAAAGCAGTTCATCTAGTAGTACAGGAATGAATTATAACAGTAATACAGTTCATTTAAAGCATTTGGCAGACACCCTTACATTTTACCTCATTTTATAGCTAAGCATTTGAGCGTTAAGGGCCCAGCAGTTGCAGAATAATGGACATGGGATTCAAACTCACAACCTTCCGATTGGTATTCCAACACGTTAACTACTAAGCTAGCCCATCCTGCAATTTTTTGTCAGTGGAGTAAGTAGTGACAGCAATTGCGTCTTTTAAAAACTTGCTGTATGTGAACAGTTTGTTTTTGCTTGGACAAGTGATGGTTTCCAGTGGATATTTTACCATAGCATTTTTTTTTATTTACCATGTTGAGATCAAAATCACTAGTTCCCTCTCTCTCTCTCTCTCTCTCTCTCTCTCTCTCTCTCTCTCTCTCTCTCTCTCTCTCTCTCTCTCTCTCTCTCCCTTTCCCAACACACAAACAGACACCCACACAAAACACACAATCATTGCATACACACAGACCTAGTCCTTTTGAGCATTATTGGGGTGGTGTTTTTGACGATTGATTTTATTAACTTTTGTTTAGCTGACCTACTGGTAAGCCCTACTGGTAGCTGCCCTACTGGTAAGCCTCAGCCAGAAAGTTTCTTGTTTTTCTTTATTTCTTGTCTCTGTTTGGTCAACAGTTTTTATTATTTTAAACCTGTTAAGGATCTCGCCCCCTATTGCATGTTTTTTGCTTACATGACTTGCCCAACAAAAAGTGATACAGCTCCCACATACTTTGACACACAGGGGTGAGCCTCGTCTCATTGGAAAGATTCTCTTGTTTCAGAAACTACTTTCATATTGATTCTAGGCCTTACTGGCACAAAGTTACAGAGGCTAGAATGGAAGGTTTTCATTTCCGCCTGGGTTGTTTACCTGATCAACTGATTAATCTTATTTTTCTGGAACATGCTAGGGACCAAATAACAACTGAGAGTCATAGCCACATGTCTTGGCTTTCACCAAAAAAAATTTCAAGTCAAAAGACCCAAAAATGGATTTTATATGAATATTTTTCTATGGCCCTGGTCGTCTGGTGCAGCGTTTTTGTGTACTTGTTTACTATATAACTTTGAAATAAAAGGCTGCAGGCTCAGTCTGACAAGCCATAAATAAGCCTAGACTCTCTCTCTATCACTCTGGTGTGAAAACAGGCCTGTAACTTGACACCCTGAGCTGTGAGAGGGACAAAAGGTCAGGGATTACGCAAGAGTTCTTCTGCGCATCCAGTTCACGCAGACACAGGCAAAGAACATACGGCATGTCGCATACTGTTGAAATCGTCTGCTTATTGGCTAAACGGCTGTATAGGTCCCAGCCCATTTCATCGCTATTAGAAGGAGTAATTGTCAGTCAAATGCGGGTTCCCAAAAAATGAGGTCATGCCACCATTGGCTTCTCAGCCGTCTATCTCTGCCATACAAGCACCGATTGGCACAAGTGAGGGCTTATTTGATTCGTTAGGACCTGGGCTATAAATATGACGTAGACTTTGAATTTTTAAATATCCCAATTAGGAGTTAGAGCGGCAAAACGAGATGATGGCGCACTACTGTTTCCAGTTTTCAGAACACTAACGGAATATTTGCGGCGCGACCAGAGCGTTTTGGATTAAAAGGCTTACAGATTTCAATTCCTTGGACCTGTGTGGATTTTTGTGGATTATTTGTTTTGGAATATATTACCCCGGTGAAGAAAGAGACGCGTCTAAAGGTAAGGGAAAAACCGGTCTAGCGCCACCTAGGTCAGTTTTGTCCAAATTTTTTTTTCTAATAGTATGAAGGCTGTGAATCATATTGTGCTTTGTATGTGGGCTTAAAAAATATTGAGAGTATAAACTTTACTAGGTAAATAGGTTTTTTCGTGTTTTTGGAGGATTTGATGCTTTAAAGTTGAATTGAAGCTTGTTTCTGGGTCATCCCCTAGTGGTCACTTTGACTTCCGTGCCGTGCACGGCATGGTGACCCGTATTGTGCAATAAAAGTATTTTGTATTTATATCCATGTCTCCTACATTCAGTGGTAACGAACCTGTGCGCTATATTTTGGGTATAAATTTCCCCATTTATAGAAATGGGATGGCGTAGTCAGCTCTAAATTTTAGTTGTATATTGTGTCCAATCTTGCCCTCCACCGCCCCGCCACGCTCTGTTTCCGTGACAAACGACGGCCGATAAAACGGAAGTCATTCATTTCCTACGGAGAGTCGCAAAGGCGCTGCGTGAGGTGCCGACCATCTGCGGATCCGTAATTTTCCGTTTTGAGCGTTCGATCCGTTAAAAAAAAAAATTAACTTGTGTGACTACACCGCACCCGATATGCCGACCGGACAGGTTTTTATTAAAACTACCGGCAAATGTTAGTGGGGAAAGAGTGACAAAAAAGGCAAAAACAAGTGAAGAGAAAATTGATGAAGAAAATTAAGCAAAATTAATGTAAAGAAAACAGAAATTGTAGCTATTAAGTTCAGTTAAGAGAATTTCAGTTCTGTCAGGACCACTTTGTCAAAAGATAATTTATTAGATGATATGCATACAGTTAGTGTTGGTGGTATGGTTCTGTTCTGGACAAAAATCCACGCGCCCGTCCGTGTGCTTGCATGGTCAGAGTGCAGAGAGCAGAGACTAGAAAACAGAATAAACCCCCCGTACAACAGAACCACTAAGCATGCGTAGTATTAGATACGCTCGCTTATGCATTTTTGGAAAGTAATAAGTGAATAGATAAATAAATAATTAAATAATTAGAGAGAGAGAGAGAGAGAGAGAAAAATATGTGGAGATTTATGACGTAAACTGGTAAAAGGAACACGGGTTCCGGCATGGTGGAGTCAGGGTTGAAGGAGGGAGTTTAGATCACGGCAGCAGTGAAGCGCTAGAGCGGCTCTATGAATTGGAATTTAAATTGTCGGGTAATATGGATGTCGTAACCGGATTGGTGCGCCGTCGTGGACAGCTGATTAACAGCTAATGCACGCTTGATGTTCTCTTTTATTACTGTATGTTTTTATACATTATTTGTCATTTATGAATACAGGTACTGTACATTTTTCATATTCAAAACAACTGGGGTGGAATTTTGCGAGCTGGAACGGATTAATGGGATTTAAATTCATTTAAACGGGGAAAATTGTTTTGAGATACGAGCAAGGTCACGGAACGAATTAAACTCATATCTCGAGGCATCACTGTACTTATTGACAGTATCAGATGGTATGGTTTGGATGGGAGATGGTTCTTTATTTACTTTGGCATCACTAACGTCTCATTTTCTCTTGGGTTTATATTTTTTATATTTTGTTGTCCATTTACCTTTCTCACCTGGTATGTAATAAAGCACACATTTTATTGTTATTTCATGTCCCTCATTCTTCTTTTTGCTTACTACACCCACAAATATTACCAGTAGGCAAAAAGGGAAAGTCAAACAGGCAAGAAATTCAGAAAAGCAGAGAGCAAAATCCGTGTGGCAAACAAATCTGACAAACAAATCTAAGCACAATAAAATGAACAAATTGAAAATGGGCAAAATACACCAAGACGAGCATTGGAAAAGCAAGGTACTGCAAGGAAAACACTAATATTACATTGCATTAAACAATAGCACAAGGTTTCCTCTGGTGGGCTGGAGGGGAAACGCAGGCATTGCTGTAACAATGGGGTTATTCTTCTTCACTAAATCTACACTTCTGTTTAGTGAAAGTGGTTTTAGTTTGATGACAAATTTAAACCTTACCCTAACTTTTAGCCCCGCATGTTTGTGATGTATGTTTGTGATGTGGAACACAAAACACAGAGATACACTAAAACACAAACTTGAAATGTACTTTTATTTGATAGGAAACTGGCAGCAGACATTACGATCCATATCCTTACACATTAAAGAAACAAGTGCTCAGAAATCCCAGGTATAGAAACCATCAACATGTCATTATGCATACATCCTGATAACACACTCAAAGAACAAAGAACTTGGAATATATATATATATATATATATATATATATATATATATATATATATATATATATATATATATATATATATATATATATATATATTATAAACAAAAACATAAAAAACAATAATGATGATTTTAACATAACTGTTTACATGGCTTGGTGTTCTAAACTTCCTGCATAGATGTAAATGAGCTGAATATGATATAGTTCTTTATTCTTACAAAGCAGACAAAAAACAATTAAATATGCAAACCAACACACTGTAGTTTAAACATCAGGTTAATAGATTTCACCTACATTACCCAGAAACCCCTTTATTAATAAAAACTGTCAGTAATAATAATAATAATAATAATAATAATAATAATAATAATAATAATAATAATAATAATGTGTAGAAGAGAATAAATGAGACATTGCTGTAGATCAGCTGATGCTGGACACAGATGATGGACCACAACTTGTCTTCAGTCTTCATGTTTAATAAAACAAATCTTTAAACGGAAACCAAAAATAACAATTTTAAATGCAATATCAAAAAAGTGCAGTAAAACACAAGCATACAAAAACACTGTTACTAACCATCATAGGTAGAGCAGATGAAGTTGAGCTTCTGGCTCTCAGGCAGCTCGATCCACTTCTGCTCTCCTCCAGACTGCACTGCTCCGCTTCTCTTCTCATGACTACAGTCTTCATTCCAGGTCCCATTCCCTGGTGCCCAGCCCTGATAGCAGATTATTGATCCAACAACCCAGAACCAGACACGCTGGGCGCAGTCGTGACTCAGGCCGAGCCACACGTGTTCAGTGGAGGCGTTTTGAGTCACTTCCTTCACCCAGAGCTGCATCTCCTCGGTGCGCACTGACACCAGGTCATGATGATGGTTCCTGCAGTATGTCAGAGCTTCCCACCAGGTCAGATTCTCCTTAATCAGGATCACTTTATCTGGAAACAAATAAATAAATATAACATTTACAACCCAATAGTTTTTCATCTTTTATTTATCCAAAGAAGATTTAAACAGGAATCTGGATATAATATTCTGAAAATATTTTTTCTGCAAATTTTAGAAAAAAAGTTTCATTATCTCTCTCATATCCATTTGTAATTGTATTTATAAAACAAAATGTATTGTATACAGTTCATGATAATACAAAACAGCATCAGTAATCTTTAATAAATGAAACACTTGAATCCACATCATTTAACTCACTCTCATGGCAGATGAACGGGAGTTTTTCTGTGCAGGTCACATCAGTCCAGTAACGTTGCTCAGACTCAGACACTGCAGCACAGATCAAACTTCCACTGGGTTTGTCAGATCTCCAGTATCTGAATGTGGAGTTACTCTGGTCTGACCAATTCCAGGAGTCATAAAACAGACCGATCCAAACATATGAACTGACTGAAACATTAACCACACTTCTGATCTCGTCATTCTCAGTTTGGTTCCTCACACTGACCAGGTCGGTGTAGTTCTCTCTGCAGTAGGTCTGAGCATCGTACCAGCTCTTTTTATCACTAATATATACATATTTATTAGTGTTTGTGTTTTTTTCTGAAAATAAAAATGTACACAATGAACAGCTCATTCATGACATCATTACATTTTTGCTGATTCTTATGTCAATAAAAGAACTTTAACAGAAAAGTGAAAAAGAACAAAAATCAAGAAAAACTACTCAGACAATTAGAGACATAATTTTAGATTAGATTTTCATTACTGTAACATAATTAAATATAGTTACTTTTTATTAACATCTCTTACCTTCATAACATACAAAAGGTAACAATGTTTCACACTGGTTATCACCCCATAATGTATCGTAGTTATTATATCCCACACAGTACTCTTTTCCCCCAGCATTATTTGGTTCATTAGGATGCCAGTGTGTGTAAGTGACTCGGTCTCTGTAGAAAGTTTGGTCTTCCAGAGACCACAGCCATCTCCCAGGTCCCGCTCTCTGTAGACCAATCCAAGCTTTCTTTGCATTTTCCTTCATCAGTGTGTGATTCAGCTTCTTCATCTCTCCCATGTTGCTGATGGTTGCCAGATCAGTGTAATTCACTCTGCAGTAAGTCTGAGCTTCACTCCAGGTTTTATTCTCATTCACAAAGTGATAGTGATGAGGAATATATGCTCCTATACCACATACTACTGTGAAAAACATAAGAAAGAGACGTGTTATTGCATGATGCTATGATACGATTTTAAAATGTTATCTCTTACTTTCAAAATCAGTTTTATTTTATTTTTATTTCCTGGAATAACAGACCAACCCTTCACATTATTATAGTCTCATGGTTTTAAGGTTCTTAAATGTGCTAGGTAAAATATGCCAGGTAAAAGTTCCACCATGAAACATTGTACACTTAATAAACAAAAGTGACTTTTTAAACCTTTTTTTTATTATTATTTTCACTCTCTAATTTTTCTATTTTGTGGAATCAGAAACAGAAACTAAAGCATGACAAAATGTATTATAATATAACATTAGCTAAGCAGCTAGAAATGAATTCAAGTTGTTCAACATCAACATGATCATTTAATCCATGAAAAATGGCTAAATGTTTCTTGTGCGATTCTTTATTTTGTCTGTAATCAGATCATCAAATGTCTCTTTACACTTCATAATAAAACACTTGTGTCTCTGTTTATCTTTCATTCAGCTTGGAAACACCCTAAGTGATGCTGTTATTAGAAAGATTACAGTCTGCTTTTTGTAGATTTATGTGAAATATTCATGAGGTCAGGTGCATATTAAGTATATTAAGTTAAATATATGTTAGAAAGCTTCCTTGAGAATAGACCTCATGATCAGGATCTCACAGAACACAACAAGGTTTGTTAAACTCACAGCTAATGTCATGTTCCTGTTTGGAGTTTTATTTAAATATGACAAATAGTGACCATGCACAAAACTGTGTTGTAAAAGCAGGACATGGCTTTTAAAATGGCTTCAGATAAATATAGTCTGATGCCTGTGTTTGTGCTAAGACGGAAGTATCGGACTTTCACCACCGGTGCATCAGCAGATTTTTCACCCACTTTTAAGCTGCACAATACTTCAGCATTGAGGGCTTCATTTGTTGATACAAAAATAGCCTCAGATTACAAAGAGAAAAAAATAATGTTCAAACTTGTTTCAAACTGAAACTAAAGAGTAAATACAAGAATTGGCATCAAAATAAAGTCATTTATAGCCCCACATTCACAGAGTCTGTCTTATTCATTTAAATAATACACACACACATTGTGTACACACTGACCTGAGAAGAGCAGAGTCACTGAAACGAGGTGAACCATATCTGTAAAGAAATTGTCAAAAAAACATTTCCAACATTACAGCTTATGAATTAATAATCTGACTCTTTCTATGTTCTGTTATCAGTTATATTACTGTAGTAAAGTTATTAATTCACCAACTTCTCTCTCTCTCTCTCCCCCTCTCTCTCTTCTCTCTCTCTCTCTCTCTCTCTCTCCCTCTCTCTCTCTCTCTCTCTCTCTCTCTCTCTCTCTCTCTCTCTCTCTCTCTTTAAAAATGTCCAAGAATCTATAAAGAATAAAATCTTCACCATGACTGTTACCAAACACAGACAGATAAGATGTCTTTCATAAATGTCCCTGTGAGAGCTGTTACTATGGAAACAATAATACATTAGAAAATTAATATCAATTTAATTTAATATCTAAATATCAATAAATACATGAATAAATAGATATCCGTACCTCATGTATGTCATGTACTCCACACAGGGTGTGTGTTACGAGTGTTCTTCTGTTCTTCACCTCACTTTGTGCACCTGAACATAACAAACCTCTTATTATACAGTATTACTGTCCTCTTTCAATCCCACCCATCACTTTACATATTCCCTTAGGTACAGATGTAATCTCAGTATCTGCTGTTCATCAGAGTTTTGCTGTTGCAGTGACACTGTTGTTATGTGTTTTTTCTTTTTTTGGAACATATTTGAATATATCCGTGTGAGATGTTTACATGTTCAGAAAAAATTCTGCAGGATTTCCCCCTGAATTTGGATAAACAAAAGACAGGTGAACAGAAAGAGTTGAATGTAAAGGATGGAGAATGTGAACTTAGTTCTAATTCTTATTATACAGTCGTATGCAAAAGTTTAGGAACCCCCTGACAATCTCCATGATTTTCATTTATATATATTTGGGTGTTTGGATCAGCAATTTCATTTTAATCAACTAACTGAAGGACACTAAAGTAATATTTCAGTAGTTAAATGAGGTTTATTGTATTAACAGTAAATGTGCAATATGCATCAAAACAAAATTAAACAGGTGCATAAATTTGGGCACCCTTGCCATTTTGTTGATTTGAATACCTGTAACTACTTAGCACTGATTAATTGGAACACACAATTGGTTTGGTGGCTCATTAACCTTTGAACTTCATAGACAGGTGCATCCTATCATGAGAAAAGGTATTTAAGGCCAATTGCAAGTTGTTGTTTTCTTTGTCTCTTCTCCGAAGAGTGGCAACATGGAGGCCTCAAAACAACTCTCAAATGACCTGAAAACAAAGATTGATCAACATTATGGTTTGGGGGAATGCTACAAAAAGTTATCACAGGTCTATAATCGGTCAGTGTCCACTCTGAGGAACATAGTGAGGAAATGGAAGACCACAGGCACAGTTCATCTTAAGGCCAGGAGTGGCAGGCCATCTTGTAGAGGCAAAAGTGAAGGATGGTGAGAACGGTCAAAAACAGCCCACAGACCACCTCCAAAGACCTCCAACATCAACTTGCTGCAGATGGTGTCACTGTGCATCGTTCAACAATTCAGCGCACTTTGCACAAGGTAAAGCCTTTTTTGCACACACGCCACAAACAGAGTCACTTGAGGTTGTCAAACGCACATTTGGACAAATCAGCTTCATTTTGGAATAAGGTGCTGTAGAGTGATGAAACACGTTAAAAGTAAAGGAGATATAATGATATCCGCATTGTTCCCCTTGACATAGAGCTAATGTATCTGCCTGATCAATACAGTGGGCACTTGGACAATATGAGCTTCAAGGTCTCGAGTATGTCAGAATGTTGTAGATGTGAACAACCATGCACTTAAGAAGGTCACTGAGTATTTTGTTAACAAAGGCTTGAAATACAGCAGGCAATTTGTTGTCTACATAGTATGACCAAGTACTCGTGTCGACTGGTAGTGTGGAATGTGGTTTTCCACTTCACTCTCTCTCGCCAGTGGTTCATCTTTGTAACTTTCCAAAGCCTGGGTCTCTGAGATAGACAGTAAGAATAATAAGACGGTAATAGATTGATAGTACAATCCCATGATCTATGTGGTGGCATTTGGGTGGCTTGTTCCTTGCTGAACACCTCCCCCAGGTCATGGTATTCCAGGGAGATGTCAACAACGTGAGTGGTGTCTAGGATTTCAAGGTGGAGGTGGAGTGGCACCGGAAGCTCATAGAGAATGAGTGGTGTTTGAGGAGCTCCGCAAGGTGGTAATCTGCGTTGTTGTTAAGTTGAATTTAAATTGGCCTGTAGAAGAAGAAGTTAGTGTAGCTCATAACAAGCCTGATATCTCGTTCCATGCTAAACGACTGCTTCCTGACTGCCATTTTCCCCGGACCTCCATGCAGAGATATCATCGTCTTGGGGAATCCCTATTCTGCACTTCTAATTATTCGACTATTGTAGGGCCAGGGGTATGCAGCCATGCCTAGTGTCTCTCCCCTACATTGCCCGCATAGAGGATCCTGTGCTCCCTTCAAAGCCATGTAGAGTCACCTAAGCCATTGTGTGGAAGGCCTACATGGAAGCAGCACAAGCCAATGTGCCCCTGCACAACATGGTGGTCTTGCAGGCCTACCAGGCTGACCTGCTAAAAGAGATTAATTGTGGTGGGGATTGAACCTCAAGGCAATATCAGAGCTCCACCGAGCCAAAGATCTCGCACTCCATGCCACGAAGCAGACGGCCCACACCATAGGTGCTATGGCTGTATTTTTTGTCACAAAGAGGCACCTGTGGCTTAATTGAACAGAGATTTTGGACAGACATAGATCCTTTCTCCTGGATGCCCGATTTCACCTGTTCGGGGAAGCAGTGAGTGCTGTCGTCAACAGCATTCAGGGAATTTATCCATTGTCACAGTGAGCAGCCTGGGCCATCTTCCAGCCACACCCAGCCCCCCCTCTGACCTTTCCTGCTCAGAGCGAGTGTTGCAGCCCGAGCTCACCCATCAAAGTCTATGGAGGCCTATCAGCCTGCCCAGACCCAGGCCTGTCAAGTAAGCTAAAAAAGAAATCCTGATGCCCGAGGGCTTCGATTCCTAGGAGCATCATTCCTAGGGCAACTTCCCCTACAGTACCTCCTACTTTGCCGTCTCTGGAATTTTGGAGGTCAGTAAGGTCTGCCCTTACTCTCTTTTCTTGTCTCCTGGATCAGCACCTGCAGGGTATCAGGGAGATCATCATGTTGACATCTTTTGTAGACAATCTGGTAGCATGGAAACTTCTAAGTGTGTCTAAGTGGGTCCTAGATACTGTAGAAAAAGGTTACAGGATCCAGTTCACCTCCTATTCTCCGTTTCAGGGTGTATTGCCCACGGTTGTTGGCAAACACCTAACCACGTTTCTCCAAGAGAAACTACTCTCGCTTCTAAGGAAAGGGACCTTAGTTTATGTTCCCCTCCCAGATCAAGACTCCAGCTTTTACATCTGGTATATTGTTGTATATATATATATATAAATACAGGGATCTGTGTCCAACTTTGGACCTGCAGGCTCTAAACTCTGAATGAGATTTGCATGATGAGTAGTTTGAAGGATGTAAAAAGCATTTAATCATTCAACAGCCACTTTAATAGGAACAGCTACACCTATTCATGCAATTTTCTATATGTCATATATGCAATGCATAAAATCCTATACAAGCTTCAGTTAATGTTCAAATTCTAAAATATAGTGCCAAATAGGCTCAACAACAATGATATTAACATTGGAAGTCAACATTTAAACCAGGATCCAACACATTATATAATATTCTGCCAAAAGGATGCAAAATAAAACCTAAAATAAATGCCTTGTTACTTAACCAATAGTAAAGCAGTTCATCTAGTAGTACAGGAATGAATTATAACAGTAATACAGTTCATTTAAAGCATTTGGCAGACACCCTTACATTTTACCTCATTTTATAGCTAAGCAATTGAGGGTTAAGGGCCCAGCAGTTGCAGAATAATGGACATGGGATTCAAACTCACAACGTTCTGATTGGTAGTCCAACACCTTAACTACTAAGCTAGCACATCCTGCAATTTTTTTGTCAGTGGAGTAAGTAGTGACAGAAATTGTGTCTTTTAAAAACTTGCCGTATGTGAACAGTCTGTTTTTGCTTGGACAGGAGATGGTTTCCAGTGGAAATTTTACCATAGCATTTTATTTATTTACCATTTTGAGATCAAAATCACTAGTGATCCCGTGATCTCTCTCTCTCTCTCTCTCTCTCTCTCTCTCTCTCTCTCTCTCTCTCTCTCTCTCTCTCTCTCTCTCTCCCCCTCTCCCAACACACAAACAGACACCCACACAAAACACACAATCATTACATACACACTGACCTGGGAGCAGGAGCAGGTTGTTAAATGAGACCAACCATATTTACAAGTAACATAAAAGCTATTTAAAGACATTTACAAAATTACACCGTATGTTCAAGCGTATATATGAATAAACATCAGCTATACATACCCGTCAAGTTTCTCATGTACTTTTCTGATAAAGTGGATGTAAATGGTCAGGGTGTTAATTGTGATGTTTGCAGTAATATATAGATGTTTTCTCACCTTATTATTTGTGATCCTTGTGATCCTGTTTGTAATTATATTTCTGTAATCTTTTATCCTCCCCTTTTTTTTTTGCCCTCCCCTCTTGTGTCTGTTCTATATATGTATTGATCTGCATTTCCATGAAACTATTTGCATAGAGGAAAGAAGGATTTGTGTTTCTTATTTGGAATTAATTTAAATAAAGGATAGCTTTGTTTGTGCAAGCTGTTTGTGTTTACAGACAAACATACTAAAAACTTGTGTTCTTTGATGGCTATAAAGTACAATCTGAGCTCCACAAACTTTGGACATGTAAAGTAAGGGCTTGTGATGTCAGACATGGCTGTATGTCCCATATTCTTTTTACTGTATTTTCTTGATTCCTTAGGTTCTATTCCCTGTATGTCACCAGATGGAATGGTAGGATCGTAGTGTGCAGAGCGGTTAGGGGAGGGAAAGAGTGTAACAATGCTACACAAAACATATACTTGAAATGACGAGGCCTTTCCAGAGCAAGAGGAGATAACACATGACCCAGCTACAGTACAGTGTCAAGCCACACAACTCACACATGTGAAAGGTACACAAACAGCACACAGTGAACAAGCCACCCTCAAAAAGGTACAGCAATTATTCCTCCCCTCAAAGACGACCCACCCAACACAAGTATTTTTTTTGAGATATGAGCTGTGATTAGACCAAATTTTTGTCCTGATTGATACTAGCAAATTTTTGAGATACGAGCATCCGAGCCACCGCAGCCGAAAAGAAGATCTCCAACAACCACGTGTGCTCTTGTAGTAGGGAAGTCTAGGTACCGCCCTATTAAAAGCAGTTTTAACCTGAATGACACAAGTGCTTTGACATACAATTTTTTTTGAAATACGAGCTGTGATTCGACCAAATTTTTCGTCTTGATATACGAGCAAATTTTTGAGATACGAGAATCCGAGCCGCCGCCGCCGAAACAAAGATCTCCAACAATCATGTGTGCTCTGTTTCCCCTGCCTCAGCTTCCCGCGTCAAATGACGCCGGATAAAACGGAATTCATTCATTTCCTATGGAGAGTCGCAAAGGCACTGCAAGAGGTGCCGACCATCTGCGGATCCGTAATTTTCCGTTTTGAGCGTTGGATCCATTAAAAAATTTTTACTTGTGTGACTACACTGCACCCGATATGCCGACCGGACAGGTTTTTATTAAAACGACCGGCAAATGTTAGTGAGGAAAGAGTGACAAAAAAGGCAAAAACAAGTGAAGAGAAGCGATGAAGAAAATTAAGCAAAATTAATGTAAAGAAAACAGTTAAGAGAATTTCAGTTCTGTCAGGACCACTTTGTCAAAAGAGAATTTATTAGATGATATGCATACAGTTAGTGTTGGTGGTATGGTTCTGTTCTGGACAAAAATCCACGCACCTGTCCGTGTGCTTGCATGGTCAGAGTGCAGAGAGCAGCGATTAGAAAATAGAATACACCCCCCATATAATAGAACCACTATTCATGCATAGTATTAGATATGCTTGCTTACGTGTTTTTGGAAAGTAATAAATGAATGAATGAAAAATATGTGGAGATTTATGACGTAAACTGGTACAAGGAACACGGGTTCCGGCATGGTGGAGTCCGGTTGGAGGAGGGAGTTTAGATCACGCAGCAGTGAAGCGCTAGAGCGGCTCTATGAATTGGAATTTTAATTGTCGGGTAATATGGATGTCGTAACCGGATTGGTGCGCCGTCATGGACAGCTGATTAACAGCTAATGCACGCTTGACGACGTGGCCTGCCAGAACTAACACGATGCTTGATTTTAGTTCATTAATTTTAGTGAAGTTTAGTTAAGTTCCATTTAAGTGTAAAGTAACATTAAGAGTGTACAGTGGCGAGTAAGTAAACGAAAGTCAAAGTGTTCGTACAAGACAAAATTCCTCCTCCTCCGCCTGTTTACTCCTCCCTCAACCCCCATGCGCATCTTCCGTAAAGTAAAACCAGTTTTAACATTCTTTTATTACTGTATGTTTTTATACAATATTTGTCATTTATAAATACAGGAACTGTACGTTTTTCATATTCAAAACACATAAACAAAACAATTCTAGTGAAATTTTGCGAGCTGGAATGGATAAATGGGATTTCAATTCAATTTCAACGGGGAAAATTGTTTTGAGATACGAGCAATTTGAGATACGAGCGAGGTCAGGAACGAATTAAGCTCGTATCTCGAGGCATCACTGTGCAGATTTACTAGATTTACTCTCACCAATACAGATTTTATACATGCAGATTTAATAGTGCATACTTCAGTTCTAGCAGGACCCAGAACAAACTAATGGTGATATTCAATCACATACATCAAAGAAAACAAACAAAATACAAAGAGAGGAGTGCTGAGACAAGTAGCAACAAATAAATAAAATCAACAAAACTAAGACATGGACTAAGTGACTCACAGTTGCTTGGCCTAGTAACTAAGTAACTAAGCCTTAGTAGAGGGAAGAGTTGATGTAAAACAAACACAGAGCTGCCGACTAAAATACCGGTACATGGCGTGAAGCCCCGTTGTACCGAGTTGGAGTCAAAGCGACCCACAACGGTATTCTCAGAGGCAAAACAGCAGCGCAGTCATACCAATGGACGTAACCCCATCATCCCCCAGAAAGTGGTTGGACAACCAGATCAACCTGCTGAGCATGTAACAGTATGTTATTAAAAATAAATAAATCGCAACAAACAGGGACCAAAATAATACGTACCAGCGATTAGCAGTTATAACTCTCACTAAACGTAATCATCCTCACTCGATCTATTTTTTTGGTTCACAAACTGGATGCCAACCCGCACTGAGATAGCAGACAGCCCACGCTAACAACAGCGGGACAATATCGTCCTATAGTGGTAAACAGAGCACATGAGTAAGCACGCAGATAAAGTTTGCCAGACAAGTTACCACGCGGTTTTACACACACAGACACAGACAGACACACACACACACACACACACACACACACACACACACACACACACACACCTGGGGAAAGCCATGAATGGGGTCCCACGAGAGGGTGGTGCCAGCAATGACGTATAGCCAGGTAACCCAAAACCTGCCTTTATATAATTCATTCACTGATCACGTGACACAGCAATCAATTACAGTAGTCTCATTCACTCTGCTACGCAAGCATTCATACACCTTCCTAATGGTAGGTGCACAACAATAAATTACCGTATCTTCTGCATAAAAATGGAAAGATGCATGTTGAACATTTTCGCCTAGACAGTTTATATAAATCTCTCCAAGACCTGTACTCCTCCAGAGTGTGCAAAAGAGCAAAGAAAATCACCCTGGACCCCTCACATCCAGCACACTCCCTCTTTGAACTGTTGCCATCTGGTCGGCGCTACAGAGCCCTGAGCTACAGAACGATAAAATTAAGTTGACACTACTCAATCTTTTTAATTATTTTTGAGCATTTGGATTTACAGTGTTGACTACTTAAAAAAGTCAAGGTTTCACCAAAGCAGAAATCATGGGATGTAGGATTTTTTTCAATTCTAATTTTTTTAGCTTCTGAAGTGGGAGAATTACTCAAAAGCTTCTGTGCCATGTCTAATGTAAAAATGTCTTAATTCTTTATTCAACAAATTCAAGGATTCCTGAGAATTACGCAAAGATTGAACATATCAGAAGTGTTTTGTAGTGCGCTGTAGACATGCTCAAAGTTTTCAATTATTCTATCCCTGAGATGTAAGAATTCCCTAGAACGTCTTGAAAGTTGATATTTTTTCCGTGGGTGGTGCTGGTGGTGGGAGGTGCTGGGAAGGGGGTGGTGTCTTGGGGATGGGTTTTGAAATATTCACTCGTAATCAAGGTTTAGTTTTACTCTTACTTCGGCGAATTCAGCTAGGAAATAATCTCAATACAGTTGTCTAAAATAAAACAGATAACATTTTATTTATTTACCCAAGGTCATGGTCTCTTAATGTTTAGAAGGAGATCGTAGAAGTTCGGGAGCCGTCTCCTTATTGGCTAAAGAGCTGTAGAGGTCCCGGACCATTTCATTGCTATTGGAAGGAGCAACTGTCAGTCAAATGGAGGGTTCCCACATAGGATGTAAATAAATCATTGGCTTCTCAGCCGTCTATCTCTGCACTACAAGCGCCGATTGGCTCAAGTGAGGGCTTGTTTGATTCGTTAGGCCCTGGGCTACAAATGATGCATCAGTGTAATTTTTGAAACCCCCAATGAGAAGTTAGAGCCGAAAAAAAGCTGGAGGCGCACTACTGTTTCCAGTTTTCGGGTCACAAACGGAATATTTGCGAGGCGACCAAAGCATTTTCGATTAAAAGGCTTACAGATTCCAGTTTCTTGGACCTTTGCGGATTTTTGTGATGCATTTGTTTTGGAAAATATTACCCCAGTGAAGAAAGGGAAGTGTCTAAAGGTAAGGGAAATACTGGTCTAGCGCCACCTAGTTCAGTTTACTACCAATTTTGTTTCAAATAATGGCTATGAATCATATTATGCTTTGTGTGTGGGCTTAAAAAAATTTGAGAGTCTAAGCTTTACTAGAAAAATAAGTTTAACCGTGTATTTAGAGGATTTAATGCTTAAAAGCTACAACGAAGCTTGTTTCTGGCTCATCCCCTAGTGGTCATTTTGTCTTCCGTGCTGTGGACTGCACGGCGAGCCGTAAATGAGTTATCAACTCACCAATACAAGTACATATTACAAACTTAATTTTTATGCTGAAAATGTTTAAGTTTTACAAACTAACCCCATAATTTTTTAGAGTCTATCTATCTATCTGTCAGGGTTCAGCACGGACTTTCGGCCACGTGTGTTTGTTGTCGTTCCTCGTCATGTGTCTGCCCCCACCTTCGTCTGTTCCTCCCTGTCACCACACCTGCTCCTCATTGTGTCATTATTGTCTGGTGTATAAATGTGATTCATTGGTTACGTCTAGTCTAGGTTGGTTTCGTCATGTGTATTATTTTAGTCCTCGTTGTTGTCCTGTATTTGTTTTTATCATTTATTAAACCCCCTTCATTTGAAGCTATCCTGTGTGCGGGTCCGCCTCCTTCCTCCTCTTGTTGTGACACTATCTATCTATCTATCTATCTATCTATCTATCTATCTATCTATCTATCTATCTATCTATCTATCTATCTATCTATTGTTGTAACAATGGGGTTATTCTTCACTAAATCTACACTTCTGTTTAGTGAAAGTGGTTTTAGTTTCATGACAAATTTAAACCTTACCCTAACTTTTAGCCCTGCATGTTTGTGATGTATGTTTGTGATGTGGAACACAAAACACAGAGATACACTAAAACACAAACTTGAAATGTACTTTTATTTGATAGGAAACTGGCAGCAGTCATTACGATCCATATCCTTACACATTAAAGAAACAAGTGCTCAGAAATCCCAGGTATAGAAACCATCAACATGTCATTATGCAGACATCCTGATAATACACTCAGATGTCTAAAATATAAACAATTGAGAAATGCAAAAAAAAATAAAATAACAATATTAAATAAATAAACAAACAAACAAACAAACAAATAAATAAAATAATTAAAAGAATAATGATGAATTTAACATAACTGTTTACATGGCTTGGTGTTCTAAACTTCCTGCACAGGTGTAAATGAGCTGAATATGATGTAGTTCTTTATTCTTACAAAGCAGAAAAAAACAACAAAAAAAACAATTATATTTTCAAACCAACACACTGTAGTTTAAACATCGGGTTAATAGATTTCACCTACATTACCCAGAAATCCCATTATTAATAAAAACAGTCAGTAATAATAATAATAATAATAATAATAATAATAATAATAATAATAATAATAATAATAATGTGTAGAAGAGTATAAATGAGACATTGCTGTAGATCAGCTGATGCTGGACACAGATGATGGACCACAACTTGTCTTCAGTCTTCATGTTTAATAAAACAAATCTTTAAATGAAAACCAAAAATAACAATTTTAAATGCGATATCAAAAAAGTGCAGTAAAACACAAGCATACAAAAACACTGTTACTAACCATCATAGGTAGAGCAGATGAAGTTGAGCTTCTGGCTCTCAGGCAGCTCGATCCACTTCTGCTCTCCTCCAGACTGCACTGCTCCGCTTCTCTTCTCATGACTACAGTCTTCATTCCAGGTCCCATTCCCTGGTGCCCAGCCCTCATAGCAGATTATTGATCCAACAACCCAGAACCAGACACGCTGGGCGCAGTCGTGACGCAGGCCGAGCCACACGTGTTCAGTGGAGGCTTTTTGAGTCACTTCCTTCACCCAGAGCTGCATCTCCTCGGTGCGCACTGACACCAGGTCATGATGATGGTTCCTGCAGTATGTCAGAGCTTCCCACCAGGTCAGATTCTCCTTAATCAGGATCAGTTTATCTGGAAACAAATAAATAAATATAACATTTACAACCCAATAGTTTTTCATCTTTTATTTATCCAAAGAAGATTTAAACAGGAATCTGGATATAATATTCTGAAAATATTTTTTCTGCAAATTTTAGAAAAAAGTTTAATTATCTCTCTCATATCCATTTGCAATTGTATTTATAAAACAAATTGTATTGTATACAGTTCATGATAATACAAAACAGCATCAGGAATCTTTAATAAATCAAAAAATTTTATCCACATCATTTAACTCACTCTCATGGCAGATGAACGGGAGTTTTTCTGTGCAGTTCACATCAGTCCAGTAACGTTGCTCAGACTCAGACACTGCAGCACAGATCAAACTTCTACTGGGTTTGTCAGATCTCCAGTAACTGAATAAGGACTTACTCTGATCTGACCACTTCAAGGCGTCATTAAACAGACCGATCCAAACCTCTGTACTGTCTGAAATATTAACCACACTCCTGATCTCGTTATTCTCAGTCTTGTTCCTCACACTGACCAGGTCGGTGTATTTCTCTCTGCAGTAGGTCTGAGCATCGTACCAGCTCTTTGTAACATTAATATATACATATTTATTAGTGTTTCTGTTTTTTTCTGAAAATAAAAATGTACACAATGAACAGCTCATTCATGACATCATTACATTTTTGCTGATTCTTATGTCAATAAAAGAACTTTAACAGAAAAGTGAAAAAGAACACAAATCAAGAAAAACAACTCAGACAATTAGAGACGTAATTTTAGATTTGATTTTCATTACTGTAACATAATTAAATATAGTTACTTTTTATTAACATCTCTTACCTTCATAACATACAAAAGGTAACAACGTTTCACACTGGTTATCACTCCATAAAGTATCGTACTTATTATATAACACACAGTACTCTTTTCCCCCCGCATTATTTGGTTCATTAGGATGCCAGTGTGTGTACTTGACTCTGTCTTTGTAGAAAGTTTGGTCTTCCAGAGACCACAGCCATCTCCCAGGTCCTGCTCTCTGTAGACCAATCCAAGCTTTCTTTGCATTTTCCTTCATCAGTGTGTGATTCAGCTTCTTCATCTCTCCCATGTTGCTGATGGTTGCCAGATCAGTGTATTTCTCTCTGCAATAAGTCTGAGCTTCAGTCCAGGTTTTATTCTCATTCACAAAGTGATAGTGATGAGGAATATATGCTCCTGTACCACATACTACTGTGAAAAACATAAGAAAGTGACGTGTTATTGCATGATGCTATGATACGATTTTAAAATGTTATCTCTTACTTTCAAAATCAGTTTTATTTTATTTTTATTTCCTGGAATAACAGACAAACCCTTCACATTATTATAGTCTCATGGTTTTAAGGTTCTTAAATGTGCAAGGTAACATATGCCAGGTAAAAGTTCCACCACAAAACATTGTACACTTAATAAAGAAAAGTGACTTTTTAAACCTATTTTTTTTTATTATTATTATTTTCACTCTCTAATTTTTCTATTTTGTGGAATCAGAAACAGAAACTAAAGCATGACAAAATGTATTATAATATAACATTAGCTAAGCAGCTAGAAATGAATTCAAGTTGTTCAACATCAACATGATCATTTAATCCATGAAAACTGGCTAAATGTTTCTTGTGCGATTCTTTATTTTGTTTGTAATCAGATCATCAAATGTCTCTTTACACTTCATAATAAAACACTTGTGTCTCTGTTTATGTTTCATTCAGCTTGGAATCACCCTAAGTGGTGCTGTTATTAAAAAGATTACAGTCTGCTTTTTGTAGATTTATGTGAAATATTCATGAGGTCAGGTGCATATTAAGTATATTAAGTTAAATATATGTTAGAAAGCTTCCTTGAGAATAGACCTCATGATTAGGATCTCACAGAACACAACAAGGTTTGTTAAGCTCACAGCTAATGTCATGTTCCTGTTTGGAGTTTTATTTAAATATGACAAATAGTGACCATGCACAAAACTGTGTTGTAAAAGCAGGACATGGCTTTTAAAATGGCTTCAGATAAATATAGTCTGATGTCTGTGTTTGTGCTAAGACGGAAGTATCGGACTTTCACCACCGGTGCATCAGCAGATTTTTCACCCACTTTTAAGCTGCACAATACTTCAGCATTGAGGGCTTCATTTGTTGATACAAAAATAGCCTCAGATTACAAAGAGAAAAAAATTATGTTCAAACTTGTTTCAAACTGAAACTAAAGAGTAAATACAAGAATTGGCATCAAAATAAAGTCATTTATAGCCCCACATTCACAGAGTCTGTCTCTTTCACTTAAATAACACACACACACACACACACACACACACACACACACACACACACACACACACACACACACACACACACACATTGTGTACACACTGACCTGAGAAGAGCAGAGTCACTGAAACGAGGTGAACCATATCTGTAAAGAAATTGTCAAAAAAACATTTCCAACATTACAGCTTATGAATTAACAATCTGACTCTTTCTGTGTTCTGTTATCAGTTATATTACTGTAGTAAAGTTATTAATTCACCAGCTTCTCTCTCTCTCTCTCTCTCTCTCTCTCTCTCTCTCTCTCTCTCTCTCTCTCTCTCTCTCTCTCTCTCTCTCTCTTTAAAATTGATCAAGAATCTATAAAGAATAAAATCTTCACCATGACTGTTACCAAACACAGACAGATAAGATGTCTTTCATGAATGTCCCTGTGAGAGCTGTTACTACAGAAACAATAATACATTACAAAATTAATATCTAAATATCAATAAATACATGAATAAATAGATTTCTGTACCTCATATATGTCATGTACTCCACACAGGGTGTGTGTTACGAGTGTTCTTCTGTTCTTCACCTCACTTTGTGCACCTGAACATAACAAACCTTTTATTATACAGTATTACTGTCCTCTTTCAATCTCACCCATCACTTTACATATTCCCTTAGGTACAGATGTAATCTCAGTATCTGCTGTTCATCAGAGTTTTGCTGTTGCAGTGACGCTGTTATGGGTTTTTATCTGGAACATATTTGAATATATCCGTGTGAGATGTTACATATTTACAGAAAAAAATGCTGCAGGGTTTTTCCATGAATTTGGGTAAACAAAAGACAGGTGAACAGAAAGAGTTGTATTTAAAGAATGTAGAATGTGAACTTAGTTCTAATTCTTATTATAACGTCGTATGCAAAAGTTTAGGAACCCCCTGACAATCTCCATGATTTTCATTTATAAATATTTGGGTGTTTGGATCAGCAATTTCATTTTGATCAACTAACTGAAGGACACTAAAGTAATATTTCAGTAGTTAAATGAGGTTTATTGTATTAACAAAAAATGCAATATGCATCAAAACGAAATTAGACTGGTGCATAAATTTTGGCACCCTTGCCATTTTGTTGATTTGAATACCTGTAACTACTTAGTACTGATTAATTGGAACAAACAATTGGTTCAGTGGCTCCTGAAGCCTTTAACTTCATAGACAGGTGCATCATATCATGAGAAAAGTTATTTAAGGCCAATTGCAAGTTGTTGTTTTCTTTGTCTCTTCTCTGAAGAGCGGCAACATGGAGGCCTCAAAACAACTATCAAATGACCTGAAAACAAAGATTGTTCAACGTTATGGTTTAGGGGAAAGCTACAAAAAGTTATCGCAGAGCTATAATCTGTCAGTGTCCACTGTGAGGAACATAGTGAAGGAATGAAAGACCACAGGCACAGTTCTTGTTAAGGCCAGAAGTGGCAGGCCATGATGTAGAGGCAAAAGCGAAGGATGGTGAGAATGGTCAAAAACAGCCCACAGTCCAACTCCAAATCCTCCAACATCAACTTGCTGCAGATGGCTTCACTGTGCATCGTTCAACAATTCAGCGCACTTTGCACAAGGTAAAGCCCTTTTTGCACACACGCCACAAACAAAGTCGCTTGAGGTTTGCAAACGTACATTTGGACAAATCAGCTTCATTTTGGAATAAGGTGCTGTAGAGTGATGAAACACGTTAAAAGTAAAGGAGATATAATGATATTAGCATTGTTCCCCTTGACATAGAGCTGATGTATCAGTCTGATCAATACAGTGGGCACTTGGACAATATGAGCTTCAAGGTCTCGAGTATGTCAGAATGTTGTAGATGTGAACAACCATGCACTTAAGAAGGTCACTGAATATTTTGTTAGCAATGGCTTGAAATACAGCAGGCATTTTGTTAAGTCCAAATAGTATGACAAAGTACTCGTGTCCCCTGGTGGTGTGGAATGTGGTTTTCCATTTGACTCTCTCTCGGCAGTGGTTCATCTTTGTAATTTTTCCAAAGCCTGGGTCTCTGAGATAGACAGTAAGAATATTCTGCTTTTAGAAAGGGAGGTGTTCGGTAATAGATTGATAGTACAATCCCATGATCTATGTGGTGGCATTTGGGTGGCTTGTTCCCTGCTGAACACCTCCCCCAGGTCATGGTATTCCAGGGAGACGTCAACAACGTGAGTGGTGTCTGGGATTTCAATGGAGGTGGAGTGGCACCGGAAGCTCATAGAGAATGAGTGGTGTTTGAGGAGCTCCATGAGGTGGTAATGTGCGTTGTTGTTAAGTTGAATTTAAATTGGCCTGTAGAAGAAGTTAGTGTAGCTCATAACAAGCCTGATATCTTGTTCCATGCTAAACGACTGCTTCCTGACTTCCATTTTCCCCGGACCTCCATGCTAAGTTATCAGCGTCTTGGGAAATCCCTATTCTGCACTTCTAATTATTCGACTATTGTAGGGCCAGGGGTATGCAGCCATGCCTAGTGTCTCTAGCCTACATTGCCCGCATGGAGGAAGCCTGCGCTCCCTTCTAAGCCATGTAGAGTCACCCAAGGCATTTGCGTGGAAGGCCTACATGGAAGCAGCACAAGCCTTGGTCTTGCAGTCTGTTTTTGCTTGGACAAGAGATGGTTTCCAGTGGATATTTTACCATAGCATTTTTTTTTTTACGATAGCATTTTTTTTATTTACCATGTTGAGATCAAAATTAGTGATCCCCGTCTCTCTCTCTCTCTCTCTCTCTCTCTCTCTCTCTCTCTCTCTCTCTCTCTCTCTCTCTTATTCCCCCTGTCATCCTCCCTCCCAACACACAAACAGACACCCACACAAAACACACAATCATTACATACACACTGACCTGGCAGCAAGAGCAGGTTGATTGAAATGAGACCAACCATATTTACAAGTAACATAAAAGCTATGTAAAGACATTTACAAAATTACACTGTATGTTCAAGTGTATATATGAATAAACATCAGCTATACATACCTGTCAAGTTTCTCATGTACTTTTCTGATTAAGTGGATGTAAATGATCAGGGTGTTAATTGTGATGTTTGCAGAAATATAATTACAAACAGGAATCACAAGGATCACAAATAATAAGGTGAGAAAACAGCTATATATTACTGCAAACATCACAATTTCCCCTCTTGTGTCTGTTCTATATATGTATTGTTCTGCATTTCCACAAAACTATTTACATAGAGGAAATAATGATTAGTGTTTCTTATTTGGAATTAATTTAAATAAAGGATAGCTTTGTTTGGGCAAGCTGTTTGTGTTTACAGACAAACATACTAAAAACTTGTGTTGTTTGATGGCTATAAAGTACAATCTGAGCTCCACAAACTTTGGACATGTAAAGTAAGGGCTTGTGATGTCAGACATGGCTGTATGTCCCCATATTCTTTTTTACTGTATTTTCTTGATTCCTTAGGTTCTATTCCTGTATGTCACCAGATGGAATGGTAGGATCATAGTGTAGCAGAGCGGTAGGGGAAAGAGTGTAACAATGCTACACAAAACATATACTTGAAATGACGAGGCCTTTCCAGAGCAAGAGGAGATAACACATGACCCAGCTACAGTACAGTGTCAAGCCACACAACTCACACATGTGAAAGGTACACAAACAGCACACAGTGAACAAGCCACCCTCAAAAAGGTACAGCAATTATTCCTCCCCCTCAAAGACGACCCACCCAACACAAGTATTTTTTTTGAGATATGAGCTGTGATTAGACCAAATTGTTGTCCTGATATACTAGCAAATTTTTGAGATACGAGCATCCGAGCCACCGCAGCCGAAAAGAAGATCTCCAACAACCACGTGTGCTCTTGTAGTAGGGCAGTCTAGGTACCGCCCTATTAAACGCAGTTTTAACCTGAATGACAAGTGCGACAGCCTATTGGCTGCTGCTCCGTGTGTATTTAAGGCGTAGTTTGTCACCTGGGTACGCATCATACAACCATTGTGTGCGGGTGTGCGCGTGTAGCTTGCGGGAGGTATGTATCCAGCTGTATTGCTAACGTTGCTGCTAGCGTCTGTGCACTATCTAAGGTGTATTTGTTTATAGCCAGGTTATGGTCCCGATTGGTACGACGTTGCTGTTGGGTGTGTGCTCCGGATCACCTGCATAGTTGCAGTTCGTTGATTACAGATAAAGCTGTGAGTAACTGAACCCGTGTGCTTCATGCTCTACTTCCGGGTATGTATATCTAGTCCTTTTGAGCATTATTGGGGTGGTGTTTTTGACGATTGATTTTATTAACTTTTGTTTAGCTGACCTACTGGTAAGCCCTACTGGTAGCTGCCCTACTGGTAAGCCTCAGCCAGAAAGTTTCTTGTTTTTCTTTATTTCTTGTCTCTGTTTGGTCAACAGTTTTTCTTATTTTAACTAGTATTGTGCAATAAAAGTATTTTGTATTTATATCCACGTCTCCTGCATTCAGTGGTAACGAACCTGTGCGCTATATTTTGGGTATAAATTTCCCCGTTTATAGAAATGGGATGGCGTAGTCAGCTCTAAATTTTTAGTTGTGTATTGTGTCAATTCTTGCCCTCCACCGCCCCGCCACACTCTGTTGACAAACGACGGCCGATAAAACGGAAGTCATTTATTTCCTATGGAGAGTCGCAAAGGTGCCGGCGTGAGGTGCCGACCATCTGCGGATCCGTAATTTTCCGTTTTGAGCGTTCGATCCGTTTGCGACAACAGCGCATCCGATATGCCGACCGGACAGGTTTTTATTAACTGAACGTAATTGCTACAATTTCTGTTTTTATTAATTTTGCTTAATTAATGTAAAGAAAACAGAAATTGTAGCTATTAAGTTCAGTTAAGAGAATTTCTGTTCTGTCAGGACCACTTTGTCAAAAGAGAATTTGTTAGATGATATGCATACAGTTAGTGTTGGTGGTATGGTTCTGTTCTGGACAAAAATCCACGCGCCCGTCCGTGTGCTTGCATGGTCCGAGTGCAGAGAGCAGCGACTAGAAAATAGAATAACCCCCCCCGTACAACAGAACCACTAAGCATGCGTAGTATTAGATATGCTTGCTTACGTGTTTTTGGAAAGTAATAAATGAATGGATAAATAAATAATTAAATAATTAGAGAGAGAGGTAGAGAGAGAGAAAAATATTTAGATTTATGACGTAAACTGGTACAAGGAACACGGGTTCCGGCATGGTGGAGTCCGGTTGGAGGAGGGAGTTTAGATCACAGCAGCAGTGAAGCGCTAGAGCGGCTCTATGAATTGGAATTTAAATTGTCGGGGAATATGGATGTCGTAACCGGATTGATGCGCCGTCGTGGACAGCTGATTAACAGCTAATGCACGCTTGACGACGTGGCCTGCCAGAACTAACACGATGCTTGATTTAAGTTCGTTAATTTTAGTGAGGTTTAGTTAAGTTCCATTTAAGTGTAAAGTAACATTAAGAGTGTACAGTAGCGAGTAAGTAAACGAAAGTGTTCGTACGAGACAAAATTCCTCCGCCTGTTTAATCCTCCCTCAACCCCCGTGCACATCTTCCGTAAAGTAAAACCAGTTTATTTTTTTTAACATTCTCTTTTATTACTGTATGTTTTTATACATCATTTGTCATTTATGAATACAGTCACTGTACATTTTTCCTATTCAAAACAACTGGAGTGGAATTTTGCGAGCTGGAACGGATTAATGAGATTTCAATTCATTTAAACTGGGAAAATTGTTGTGAGATACGAGCAATTTGAGATATGAGCAAGGTCACGGAACGAATTAAACTCATATCTCGAGGCATCACTGTACTTATTGACAGTATGAGATGGTATCGATTAACGATAGTTGGTACATGCAGATTTACTAGATTTACTCTCACTAATACAGATTTTATACATGCAGATTTAATAGTGCATACTTCAGTTCTAGAAGGACCCAGAACAAACTAATGGTGATATTAAATCACATACATCAAAGAAAACAAACAAAATACAAAGAGAGGAGTGCTGAGACAAGTAGCAACAAATAAATAAAACCAAAAAAATAGAGTTGACATAAAACAAACACATAGCTGCCGACTAAAATACCGGTACACGGCGTGAAGCCCCGTTGTACTGAGTTGGAGTCAAAGCGAACCACAACGGTATTCTCAGAGGTATTCTCAAAACAACAGCGTAGTCATACCAATGGACGTAACCCCCTCTCCCCCAGAAAGTGGTTGGACAAGCAGATCAACCTGCTGAGCATGTAACGGTATGTTATTAAAAATAAATAAATCGCAACAAACAGGGACCAAAATAATACGTACCAGCGATTAGCAGTTATAACTCTCACTAAACGCAATCATCTTCACTAGATTGATTTTTTTTGGTTCACAAACTGGATGCCAACCCGCATTGAGATAGCAGACAGCCCACGCTAACAACAGCGGGACAATATTGTCCTATAGTGGTAAACAGAGCACATAAGTTTGGCAGACAAGTTACCACGCAGTTGCAGACACACATACACACAAACACACACACCCCTGGGGAAAGCCATGAATGGGGTCCCACGAGAGGGCGGTGCCAGCAATGTCGCATAGCCAGGTAACCCAAAACCTGCCTTTATATAATTCATTCACTGATCACGTGACCCAGCAATCAATTAGTCTCGGTGTAACTGTGGAAAAGAGATGCGGAAAGTTTTCATATTGAAGCCCTAAATACAGTTATTTTATGGTCAATGAATCAGCCAATGAGAAGAGTGTTTATTGTCGCGTTCGACCAATGATGTGTCTGAATGCTGGTCAGTGCATTGCTTACTTTCTGGTTTCTCTCGCCCATGTGAGAGAGAGTCAAGTAGTGTGCACGTGCGACAGATAGAGAGCAGAGGTAATTCGAGAACTCCAGAGAAATGTGGGGTATAAATTACTTTAATACTGAGCTTTTACTCAGTATTGAGAGAAGTAGAGATAAAAACATCTTTAGAGTAACGGTCGCACGAGTTAAAACGGAATTTATCATTGGTTTTGGTGAGTTAAAGTTTGTAAATTCATTACATTTAATGTGTTTAAATGTATATAAGTTAAATATGCAATGTGAAGAAGTTTATTTAATTTTCTTTACGGTTTGAGAGTGAAATGTGAAGCTTATCTGCTTTATATGTAAAAGACTTTGAAAACTAATGATGCTTTTATGGCCTTGTGTATTCAAGGTCAGGTTTTTTTCTTTGTTTGTTTGTTTTTCTTGTTGTTGTTGTGATTGTTTTGAAGTTGCATGATCCTTTGTCTCCATTGCTCCTGCTCTGTGAATACTGCATGTTTGGGTGCTGGTTTGTACATGAGGCTAACGTGCTACGGTAACGATAGCATTTCCTGGAATCGTTTCAATTCTCCCTTTAATGGATGGAGTTGTGACTGGCGAGCCACGAGGAGTTTTCATCGAGTCATAAATGCGTGAGATTTAACCCTTTCATTGCCAAACGGACTGTAGGCAAGTGAAACACACACAGTTACATTTTTCCCATTTTTCTTGTGGTGGAAATTCACCTTGAAGGAAAGACTGAGATACAATACTGTTTTGAAAAAGACTGATTAACTGTTTTGTAAAAGACTGGTTTACTGATTTGATGAATGTGATGTACATTTTAAATGTGCATGTGAGAACTTACAGTGAATTTATTGTTTTTGTTTTGGGTTATATGTTCAATTCTAAGGTTCAAGTCTAACCTTTTGAAATAATCGTTATATGCAAATTGAGAAGTGTTAATGTGAATTGACTTACCAGTGATTTATTTTATTTTTTTCCTGTATTACTGTGATTCAGGTGATTTACTTTCACAGAGTAAATTATATATTTATAGAAGGGAAATTTTGATACTGTTTACAATATAGAAACAGAACAATTATTTTGGTTTATTTTTGTTTATTTTCTTAATTTCCTTTTCATGTCATGTTACTTGGCAATTCAATACATTTATCTATTTTCAGTTGAACTTAAGTGTGTGAGTGATTCATTGTTGTTGGAAGCTCCTGGGCTCAGTAGTCGAATCAAATCTTCTGAAAGAGATGGTCCATAGTTCAGACCCATTGTGTTTGTAGGAATTAGAAGAAGGGTTACATCATTCACTCTGCTACACAAGCATTCATACACCTTCCTAATGGTAGCTGCACAAGAATAAATGACTGTATCTTCTGCATAAAAATGGAAAGATGCATGTTGTACATTTTCGCCTAGACAGTTTATATAAATAGTGAATAAAAGTGGCCCTAAAATGGAGCCTTGCGGGACCCCTTTAGAGATTGATAAATATTTTGACGTTAGGCCATCAACTTGCGTAGCTTGAGTCCTATCAGCAAGGTAGTTAATAAACCAGCCCAAAGAGTGCTGAGATATACCTATTCTGATCAGTCTCTGCATTAATATACTATGGTCACCAGTGTCAAATGCTTTGGACAAATCAATGAACATAGACACACAATGTTTCTTATCAAGTGCTTTGACTATATCATTAATTACATTTCAGTCAGGACCACTTGAGTCAAAATAAAGACAATTCTTTGAAATATTTACATTTTTTATTTGCAAGCTTATGAAATTTACATTTGGCGGTATGGCTCTGTTCTGAATTCCCCTTCCTTTTCATGAGCTCCATGAAAGCTAGTAAGGGAACAGCAGCAGCTTCGTGGGGGGACAATCTCCCATTAACTGGGAAAGCAGCCAGACAACCCCCCCCCCCCCATTTAGAACAGAGGATGCATCAGTGACAACAGAATGACACTGATTAAGTTAAACACAGTACCAAGGAGGAGCTAGGGGAGGAGGTGGGTTGCAGCAATGCAGAGGAAACAATAGCGCAACCAAAACCGCGCTTAGGAATCAGATCAGCTGATGGGCGACGTTAGAAAACTGACATCAGCTGATAGCCGAGCTTGACTATGTGGCCTGCCTGAACTGACGCTGAACACTATATTTCAGTCAGGACCATTTGAGTCAAAATAAAGACAATTCTTTGAAATATTTACATTTTTTATTTGCAAGCTTATGAAATTTACATTTGGCTTTATGGCTCTATTCTGAATTCCCCTTCCTTTTCTTGAGCTCCATGAAAGCTAGTCAGGGAACAGCAGCAGCTTCGTGGGGGGACAATCTCCCATTAACTGGGAAAGCAGCCAGACAAAATCCCCCCAAACAGACCATACCAGGCAATCCTCCTCCCTGGCTCTTCATGCTAACTGAAGAGCCAGCAGAGGATTAAAGCGAGCTTTTACTAGACAAACTTATTAGTAAAATACCAACAGAGCAGAGGACATGTTATCAGGCACGGAAAGCAGTTCCTTTACCATTTACTAGCAACCACTGACCATTAACCCCCCCAAAACCAACGGAAGGCTCAGTGCCTGTATACGATTCAAGGCTGCAGAAGACTCCAGATCATCATGAACATCATGCCATCCCAATTTCCCAAGGAGCCATTGATTATCAATCCAAAGGTCACTATCTTTCGCTGGACACTCGTACAGAGAGGAGAGAAATTTAATCAAGCTTTTCATTTTCATTGCTGGCTAAAATTTAACCATGTCAAGTTAAGAAGTTAAACCATTTGCCAGTAAATATTTCCTGCATAACGTATCATAACAGCCTAGCGAGGCATGGCATAGCATATCACAATAGCCTAGCAAGGCACAGCGTGACGCAACATAACGCCTAGCAAGTCATGGCATATCATATCATAACTGCCTAGTTGGGCATAGCACAACATACCTTAGCCTAACGAGGCATCGTAACAACGCCTAGCAAGGCATGGCATAACACATCATAACGGCCTAGAGAGTCCTAGTACAACGCAACATAACGCCCAGCAATGCATGACATAAGGCATTAAAACAGCCCAGCGAAGCACAGCCCAGCAATGCATAACCCAGCGTTACGCAACCCAACACAGCCCAGCAAGGCATATCATAACGTAACGCAACACAGCCCAGCAAGGCACAGCACAATGCAAAATAATGCCTAGCAAGGCACCGCATAACGTATCACTACAGCCCAGCAAGGCACAGCACAACGCATTACAACAGCACCACGCAACACAACATAGCACAGCGCAACCCAACACAGCCCAGCAGAGCACAGCACAATGTAACAAACACAGCTCAGCAAGGCATGGCACAACATATAATAGCCAAGAGAGGCACAGCATAACGTAGCAAAACGCCTAGCAAAGCACGGCCTAACGCATCACAACAGCCTAGTGAGGCACAGCACAACGTAAACGCCTAGCAGGCATGGCCTAATGCATCATAACAGCTTAGCGAGGTACACAGTGCAACGTAACCTAACATGGCCTAGCAAGGCATAGCATAAGGCAACATAGCCTAGCGAGGCACAGCACAATATACTGTACCATAACACAGCCCAGCGGAGCATAGCACAACGTACAGTAGCACAACACAGCCTATCGAGGCACAGCATAACGCGTCACAACAGTCTAGCAAGGCACAACATATGGTAACGTTACCCAACACGGCCTAGCAATGCACAGCCAACCGCAATGCAACACAACATAGCCCAGCAAGGCACAGAACACCACACCATAACACAGCCTAGCGAGGCATAGCATAACGCATCACAACAGTCTAGCAACGCACAACATATCGTAACGCTACCTAACACGGCCTAGCAATGCAACACAACATAGCCCAGCAAGGCACAGCACAACACACCATAACACAGCCTAGCGAGGCATAACATAGCGCAACGTAACCTAACATCGTCTAGCAAGGCACAGCACAATGTATCACCACAGCCTATCGAGACACAGCCTGACATATCACAACAGCCTAGCGAGGCACAGCATAGAGTAACGTAACCTAACACGGCCTAGCAAGGCACAGCACAACGCAACAAAACAAGCCCAGCAAGGCACAGCACCAAGCACCATAACACAGCCTAGCGAGGCATAGCATAATGTATCATAACAGCCAATGGGGCCTAACATAGCGTAACATAACATAGCTTAGCAGGGCATAGCATAACGGAACCTATCGTAGCTTAGCAGGGCATAGCATAACGGAACCTAACATAGCTTGGCAGGGCATAGCATAACGGAACCTAACATAGCTTCGCAGGGCATAGCATAACAGAACCTAACATAGCAGGGCATAGCAAAACGTAACCTAACATAGCTTCGCAGGGCATAGCATAACGGAACCTAACATAGCTTGGCAGGGCATAGCATAACGGAACCTAACATAGCAGGGCATAGCAAAACGTAACCTAACATAGCTTCGCAGGGCATAGCATAACGGAGCCTAACATAGCAGGGCATAGCAAAACGTAACCTAACATAGCTTAGCAGGGCATAGCATAACGGAACCTAACATAGCTTGGCAGGGCATAGCATAACGGAACCTAACATAGCTTGGCAGGGCATAGCATAACGGAACATAACATAGCCTAGCAGGGCATAATGTAACCCAACATAGCCTAGCAGGGCATGGCATAAAGTAACCTAACATAGCCTAGCGAGGCATAGCATAACATAGCCTAGCAGGGCATAACGTAGCCTAGCGAGGCATAGCATACCGTAACTTAACATATCTTAACAGGGCATAGCATAAAGTAACCTAACATAGCCTAGCGAGGCATAGCATAATGTAACGTAACATAGCCTGGCAGGGCATAACGCAACCTAACATAGCCTAGCAAGGCATGGCATAACGTAACCTAAAATAGCCTAGTGAGGCATAGCATAACGTATCATAACAGCCTAGGCATAACATAGGGCAACGTAACCTAACCTGGCCTAGCGAGGTATAGCATAATGTAACACAGCCTAGCAGGGGATAGGATAACCTAACATAGCTTAACAGGGCATAGCATAATGTAACCTAACATAGACTAGTGAGGCATAGCATAACAAGTCGTGGCCTAATGGTTAGAGAGTCTGACTTGTAATCCTAAGGTCGTGGGTTTGAGTCTCGGTCCGGCCACGATTGAGGTGCCCTTGAGCAAGGCACCGAACCCCCCAAATGCTCCCCGGAGACCGCAGCATTAATGGCTGCCCACTGCTGCGGGTGTGTGTTCATGGTGTGTCTGTTCACTGCTGTGTGTGTGTGCACTTTGGATGGGTCAAATGCAGAGAACGAATTCTGAGTATGGTTCACCATACTTAGCTGTATGTCACGTCACTTTCACTTTCACCTAACATACCCTAGTGAGGCATAGCATAACGTATCATAAAAGCCTAGCGAGTCATAACATAGCGTAACATAACCTAACCTGGCCTAGCCTAGCAAAATAGCCTAGCAAGGCGTAGCCTACCTAGCATAACAGACTTTACAACACGACAGCCCGGTCGCTTCCGGCTCAACAAGCGCACCATTAGACACGAACATGCGTGCCATATCAATTTACCGTAAGTTCAAAGCGTTTTCAAAACGTCCCCTTCGGCTCGAGTATACTAATAGTAATCACAACCTCTTATAGTGCCATATCGCGAACACAAAAGGAGATAACTTGCGGTTTAATCTCTAATAGCCGCCGAATTTAACTCGCAGCAGCAGCAATGCAGAGGAAGCCCCATAACATAACAAGCTTGCATAACAAAGCATATCGAGGCATAGCATTACCTAGCATGAGGTAATCTAGCTTAGCAAAGCAAGCATGGCATGACCCATCGTGACGTTCATAGCAAAAGCATAGCATAACCTCATCTAATAACATAGCATAACATACAATAATATAACCTAGCATAGCATAACATGCATAGCATATCGAAGCATAGCCTAACAGACTGTACAACATGCCAGCCCTTCCGGCTCAACAAACGCACTATTATACTGTACACGAACATGCGCGCCGTATCGATTTACCGTAAGGTCAAAGCGTCATCAAACCTCCTTTTTGGCTCAAGTCTACTAATAGTAATAACGAACTCTTATAGTCACATTTCGCGAAACCAAAAGGAGATTTGGTTTAAACTCTAATTAGCCGTCAAGTTTGAATTGCAGCAGCAAAGCAGAGGCAGCAGCCCCACAAAAGAAGATAGCTTGCAGTTTAAACTCCAAATAGCCACCGAGTTTAAATCGCAGTTGCAGCAATGCAGAGGAAGCAGCCAAGCAGACAGACTGAAAAAAGCATTTAAATAGGGCGCCCTGTTTGAAATGGACCAATAGCGCGCTTAGGAATCAGATCAGCTGATGGGCGGGGTTAGAAAATTGACATCAGCTGATAGCCGAGCTTGACTATGTGGCCTGCCTGAACTGACGCTGAACACTATATTTATAGCAGCAGTGGTTTTGCTATGTTTTACCATAACTTCCTACGACCTGGTGTCCACATACGTGGACATCACTGCAACTAAAATGCAAGGCCAAACCAAAGCTCGGGTCTTAGGAGGTTAATATTGGAGTTGTGTTTCCTCTCTGAGTCTTAGGAGCTTTAACTCCTTTTGTTTATTTTGTTATACCAGAGGAAGTGGGACAGGTAAGATGTCGTGCGACTTCCATTGTACCACACGTAGGTAACTCGACGTTAAATACATTAGATAAGAGGTGTATGCCACCACCTGTATGTTTCTGTTTAATAGCTTAGAGTAGGGAAGTATTTGGCGCTTGGCGATGAAGACTTTCTTTTCTTGTTTATTTTCCTTAGTTAGGTTAGAGGTTTAAAACAGTTAGTATTGGTTTTGTTATTTTTCTTTATTTACTTTGGCATCACTAACGTCTCATTTTCTCTTGGGTTTATATTTTTATATTTTGTTTGATTTGTCCATTTATCTCCTTTCTGACCTGGTATATAATAAATCACACATTTCATTGTTATTATTTTATGTCCCTGCATTCTTCTTTTTGCTTACTACACCCACAAAATTTACCACAACCATAAATGTTACTCCTTACCCTAGACAACATTTAAAAGGTCATAACAATTATACTCCACCTCGGTGTACCTTTGGACATTTCTATATTTACTGTACTTCTTTTGTGCTGTTGGTACTTTGCAGAGGTGGGAAATAACGGAGAAAAAATACTTTGTTACTGTACTTAAGTACATTTTTCTGGTATCAGTACTTTACTCCACTATTTATTTTTCAGACAACTTTTTACTTTTACTCATTACATTTTTACACAAATATCTGTAGTTTTTACTTCCTACATTTTCAAAATGGACTCGTTACTTTTAGTATTATTCCTTCTCATTGAGCGCTGTTTCCAGCCTATCATCCTATCATTGTGCGGCTTTTTCCCCATGTGACTGGTGTACTGTATTATTTACTGGCATCAGACATAGACTAAGGATAGCGGAGCTAACAATGAGCAGCACGCCTACAAAAGGACTGGCTAATGTTAATTCAGAGGGAGTCACCGATGTTAAAATAACTAACAACTAGGACATTCCTGAACACACATGGCCATATATGAGGGAGATGTTTGAAATAATCGGCGTCAAAAAGGATTCCTGGCGAATGCATTGCGAATTGTGTCAACCAGGGGCGGTTCTAGACCTTTCTTAGGGTGGTTTCAGCCTCCTGTCTGTAATCTCAGCTACCATAAATCTATGACTTCAATTTTTACTTTCATAAATAAACAATAAAAATTACGTTAAAATGCAGGACATGTCGTCGATGGGAAAGAAAGTTGTTTATCAGTTTGATCCAAAAGCGATTTTTTTTTACTTTGCTTTGACGTGTGTGTGTTGTAGTCTTTCAAAAGTGCAGAGAGCAAAATCCGTGTGGCAAACAAATCTGACAAAGAAATCCAAACACAATAAAATGAACAAATTGAACAGGGGCAAAATACAGCAAGACAAAAAATGGAAAAGCAAGGTACTGCAAGGACTGGGCTGGAGGGGAAATGCAGGTATTGCTGTAACAATGGGGTTATTCTTCTTCACTAAATCTACACTTCTGTTTAGTGAAAGTGGTTTTAGTTTCATGACAAATTTAAACCTTACCCTAACTTTTAGCCCTGCATGTTTGTGATGTATGTTTGTGATGTGGAACACAAAACACAGAGATACACTAAAACACAAACTTGAAATGTACTTTTATTTGATTGGAAACTGGCAGCAGTCATTACGATCCATATCCTTACATATTAAAGAAACAAGTGCTCAGAAATCTCAGATATAGAAACCATCAACATTTCATTATGCAGACATCCTGATAATAAACTGAAAGAACAAAGAACTGAAAGAAAAAATAAATTATATATATATATATATATATATATATATATATATATATATATATATATATATATATATATATATATACATATATATATATATAATAAACAATAACATAAAAAATAATAATGATGATTTTAACATAACTGTTTACATGGCTACTTCCTGCATAGGTATAAATGAGCTGAATATGATATTGTTCTTTACTCTTACAAAGCAGACATAAAACAGTAAAATGTGCAAACCAACACACTGTAGTTTAAACATCAGGTTAATAGATTTCACCTACATTACCCAGAAACCCCTTTATTAATAAAAACTGTCAGTAATAATAATAATAATAATAATAATAATAATAATAATAATAATAATAATGTGTAGAAGAGTATAAATGAGACATTACTGTAGATCAGCTGATGCTGGACACAGATGATGGACCACAACTTGTCTTCAGTCTTCATGTTTAATAAAACAAATCTTTAAACAAAAAACAAAAAAACAATTTTAAATGCGATTTCAATAAAGCGCAGTAAAACACAAGCATACAAAAACACTGTTACTAACCATCATAGGTAGAGCAGATGAAGTTGAGCTTCTGGCTCTCAGGCAGCTCGATCCACTTCTGCTCTCCTCCAGACTGCACTGCTCCGCTTCTCTTCTCATGACTACAGTCTTCATTCCAGGTCCCATTCCCTGGTGCCCAGCCCTCATAGCAGATTATTGATCCAACAACCCAGAACCAGACACGCTGGGCGCAGTCGTGACGCAGGCCGAGCCACACGTGTTCAGTGGAGGCGTTTTGAGTCACTTCCTTCACCCAGAGCTGCATCTCCTCGGTGCGCACTGACACCAGGTCATGATGATGGTTCCTGCAGTATGTCAGAGCTTCCCACCAGGTCAGATTCTCCTTAATCAGGATCAGTTTATCTGGAAAATAAGAGGCAGCATTCAATAAAAGCTAAAGTGAACATTTACAACCCAATAGTTTTTCATCTTTTCTTTAGCTGAAGATTTAAACAGGAATCCGGAAATAATATCCTGAAAATATTGTTAATATAAATATTTTTTCTCCAAATTTTATAAAAAAGTTTAATTATCTCTCTCATATCCATTTGTGATTGTATTTATGAAACAAAGTGTATTGTATACAGTTCATGATAATACAAAACAGCATCAGGAATCTTAAATAAATTAAACAATTTTATCCACACCATTTAAGTCTCTCTCTTGGCAGATGAACGGGAGTTTTTCTATGCAGTTCACATCAGTCCAGTAACGTTGCTCAGACTCAGACACTGCAGCACAGATCAAACTTCTACTGGGTTTGTCAGATCTCCAGTATCTGAATGTGGACTTACTCTGATCTGACCAATTCCAGGAGTCATTAAACAGACCGATCCAAGCACCTGAACTGACTGAAACATTTACCACACTCCAGATCTCGTCATTCTCAGTCTTGTTCCTCACACTGACCAGGTCGGTGTATTTCTCTCTGCAGTAGGTCTGAGCATCGTACCAGCTCTTTTCATCACTAATATATACATATTTATTAGTGTTTGTGGTATTTTCTGAAAATAGAAATAACAATTTACACAATGAACAGCTCATTCATGGCTTTATTATATTTTTGCTGATTCTTATGTCAATCAAAGAACTTTAACAAAAAAGTGAAGTAGAACAAAAATCAAGAAAAATAACTCAGACAATTAGATGCTTCATTTTAGATTTAGATTTTCATTACTGTAACATTATTAAATATAGTTACTTTTTATTAACATCTCTTACCTTCATAACATACAAAAGGTTTCCTCGTTTCACATTCGTTATCATACCACAATGTAGTGTAGTAATCATATCCCACACAATACTCAACTCCCCCAGCATTATCTGGTTCTCCATAATGCCAGAGTGTGTAAGTGACTCGGTCTCTGTAGAAAGTTTGGTCTTCCAGAGACCACATCCATCTCCAGGGTCCCGCTCTCTGTAGACCAATCCAAGTTTTCTTTGCATTTTCCTTCATCAGTGTCTGATTCAGCTTCTTCATCTCTCCCATGTTGCTGATGGTTGCCAGATCAGTGTATTTCTCTCTGCAGTAGGTCTGAGCTTCACTCCAGGTTTTATTCTCATTCACAAAGTGATAGCGATGAGGTATATATGCTCCTGTAACACATACTACTGTGAAAAACATAAGAAAGAGATGTGTTATTGATGCTATGATAAGATTTTAATATGTTATCTCTTACTTACAAAAATCTTTATTATTTATTTATTTATTTATTTATTTATTTATTTATTTATTTATTTATTTATTTATTTGCACCTGGTCATAAACAGAAACTAAAGCATGACAAAATTTATTATAATATGACATTATCTAAGCAGCTAGAAATGATTTCACAATTCACTCGTGTCTCTGTTTATGTTTCATAACCCTAAGTGATGCTGTTATTAGAAAGATTACAGTCTGCTTTTTGTAGATTTATGTGAAATATTCATGAGGTCAGGTGCATATTAAGTATATTAAGTTAAATATATGTTAGAAAGCTTCCTTGAGAATAGACCTCATGATTAGGATCTCACAGAACACAACAAGGTTTGTTAAGCTCACAGCTAATGTCATATTCCTGCTTGGAGTTTTATTTAAATATGACAAATAGTGACCATGCACAAAACTGTGTTGTAAAAGCAGGGCATGGCTTTTAAAATGGCTTCAGATAAATATAGTCTGATGTCTGTGTTTGTGCTAAGACGGAAGTATCGGACTTTCACCACCGGTGCATCAGCAGATTTTTCACCCACTTTTAAGATGCACAATACTTCAGCATTGAGGGCTTCATTTGTTGATACAAAAATAGCCTCAGATTACAAAGAGAAAAAATAATGTTTAAACTTGTTTCAAACTGTGACTAAAGAGTAAATACAAGAATTGGCATCAAAATAAAGTCACTTATAGCCCCACATTCACAGAGTCTGTCTTTTTCACTTAAATAACACACCTACACACACACACAAACACACACACACACACACACACACACACACACACACACACAGTGTACATTGTGTACACACTGACCTGAGAAGAGCAGAGTCACTGAAACGAGGTGAACCATATCTGTAAAGCAACTGTCAAAAAAACATTTCCAACATTACAGCTTATGAATTAACAATCTGACTCTTTCTATGTTCTGTTATCGGTTATATTACTGTATTACTCACATAAATAAAACATAAATAAATAAATGAATAAATAGATTTCCGTACCCTATATATGTCATGTACTCCACACAGGGTGTGTTACGAGTGTTCTGTTCTTCACCTCACTTTGTGCACCTGAACTTAACAAACCTCGTATTATACAGTATTACTGTCCTCTTTCAATCCCACCCATCACTTTACATATTTCCTTAGGTACAGATGTAATCTCAGTATCTGCTGTTCATCAGAGTGTTGCTGTTGATGTGATGCTGTTGTTAGGTGTTTTTTCTTTGGAACATATTTGAATGACAGATATATCTGTGTTCATAGTTACAGAATAAAGCCTGCAGGGTTTTCTAGGAATTTGGATAAACAAAAGACAGGTGAACATAAAGAGTTGAATGTAAAGGATGGGGAATGTGAACTTCACTCTAATTCTTATTATATTGGCTTGAACAACCCAAAATTCTGTTTTGCTTCATTACCTTATTTTTTTTTAGACAACTAATTTCTAAATTCTAATCATTCTGACCTACATGCACCTACATGCACCAAACACAGGTAAGTTGTTTATCTATCTATCTACACCCTAAAAAATAATACATTGGCTCAACTCAAAAAAAAATTGGTAACAATTTGCATGCATCTTTTTAAGTAGCTTCAACTCAGTCATTATTAAGTAGATATCATGAACCTTTTATAGTTAGACTAACCAAATTTGTTTAGTACAACAACAGCTGCTTTACGTGTATGCACAACAAAATTAACTTGCTTATTATTTAACTATTTAACTTGTTAGAGGTTTAAGTATGTATGTACTGTATGTATGTGTGTGTGTGTGTGTGTGTGTGTGTGTGTGTGTGTGTGTACGTGTATGTATGTATGTATATATGTGTGTCTGTATGTGTGTGTATGTACAGTATGTACGTGTATGTATGTATGTATATATGCCTATGTGGTGTGTATGTATGTATGTATGTATGTATGTATGTATGTATGCATATGTTATGTGTATGTATGTATGTGTATGTATATGTGTGTGTGCTTGTGTGAGTGTGTGTGTATGTGTGTATGTACGTATGTACGGGTACGTATGTACGTGTGTGTATGTATGTATGCGTGTGTGTGTGTGTGTGTATGCATGTCTGTCTGTGTGTCTGTCTGTGTCTGTGTCTGTCTGTCTTAATCAACCCAGTGTAAACTTTAAATTCGGACGACACTAAACATGTTCGATGTCAATTAACATCATTCAGCTGCCATTGTAAAACAAAACATAAAGTCTATTTTGAACACACTAGCTAGCTAAAAGGCTATTAACTTTAGAATCGATGAACTAGCTTAGATCAAATGGTCTTTTCAGTTTAGTGTGTGACAACAACGATTTACTTAAGTAAAGTTGGCCGCATATTCATTGTCTTTCATATGTAGATTCATATGTATTTTGTCCCCCATGGAGGAAAGCTGATTTTGAGGAAAATTGGGTTGTAGCTGCCTCTCTACATTACTATGATAGAAAAGAGGTGATATTTGTGTAGTAACAGCATTTAGCTCAGGAGTTATTGACTCCGGAAATTTGAATCTGTGAATATGCGCCAACTTTACTTAATTCAATGATTTTTTGTGTAGACAGTTGGTAGCTGCTAAGATTAAGACAAAGCAAAAATTTTAACTTACCTATATAGCCTCGATTCTCCTGTTTCTCTGGCTCCTAGTAGTCCCGCTCTGGCAGAAAAACAAGTCCCGGCAAATTCCTTCTTTACTCAGCTTTTAAAAGATGCTCACTAGATATACAAGTTTCACTAACTTAATATTTTTCTAGACCATGAAGATTTTCAATGTCCGTGATGTGGCCCGGTAAGGTGCAACCGGGGCCCCACCCTGGACCCAGCGTGCGAGCGCCTGGTGGCCGGGTCTTACCCCACGGGGCCTGGCCGGGCTCAGCCCAAGGAGCGACATGGGGCCCATCTCACGTGAGCCCACCACCTGCAGGAGGAACCGTAACCAAACATACTGTGAGAGTCTGCAGGGAACATTTGGTTAATAATAATAATAATAATAATAATGTGTAGAAGAATATAAATGAGACATTGCTGTAGATCAGCTGATGCTGGACACAGATGATGGACCACAACTTGTCTTCAGTCTTCAAGTTTAATAAAACAAATCTTTAAACAAAAACCAAAAAAACAATTTTAAATGCGATTTCAATAAAGCGCAGTAAAACACAAGCATACAAAAACACTGTGACTAACCATCATAGGTAGAGCAGAGGAAGTTGAGCTTCTGGCTCTCAGGCAGCTCGATCCACTTCTGCTCTCCTCCAGACTGCACTGCTCCGCTTCTCTCCTCATGACTACAGTCTTCATTCCAGGTCCCATTCCCTGGTGCCCAGCCCTGATAGCAGATTATTGATCCAACAACCCAGAACCAGACACGCTGGGTGCAGTCGTGACGCAGGCCGAGCCACACGTGTTCAGTGGAGGCGTTTTGAGTCACTTCCTTCACCCAGAGCTGCATCTCCTCAGTGCACACTGACACCAGGTCATGATGATGGTTCCTGCAGTATGTCAGAGCTTCCCACCAGGTCAGATTCTTCTTAATCAGGATCAGTTTATCTGGAAAAAAGAGACAGCATTCAATAAAAGCTAAAGTAAACATTTACAACCCAACAGTTTGCCGCCTTCCGGTTGCATTTGTTTGCTTGGCTGAGTATTTTAATTCAATTTTGAGTTATCCTGACTTTATACTCTAACTTCTTACTTTTTACAAACGGCGAACACATGGCAATAGCAATAGCATCTTAAGAGTAGAACAATCGCTCAAAATACTTTTTGATATCGCTAAACATTTCATTTTCCTAGCGTTTCCCTAGCTTCCGCTTCTAGCTGGTTAGCATCACTAGCATCACTGCCTGTTAGCCCAGTTACGGCTAGTACACCTTTTCACACCAATTATCCCTGTTGTACTTGCCCTATAACACCATGTCGCTTGTGTGTCTGCCTTTGAGTGCAGGTGAGGACACGTTCGAGATGCACTGGGTGGAACTGGAGCTGGAAGCTGTGGGGAAGCAGATTCGTGACCTACAGGTTAAGCAGGCCGAGCTGCGGTAGCGGAAAGCTGCGCTGGAAGCTTCCCGGTCGGTCGCTCACCTGTCTCAGGTAAATTACCGGCGTCCAGTCCCAGCGCACCCAGCCTGCCCAGGCACTGTTTTCTCCGGCGCCAGGGTACCCTGTGTGCAGCAGCGGAAGACGCGAGCTGCGCCCCGGTCATGGTCCTCTCCCCCTCTGCTGCCACCAGTCTTTGAGATCCATACCTGGAACCGCTTCGCCCCCCTTTGCGAGACGGTCCGCGACTTTGTGCTCATCGGAGACTCCATCGTCCGCCTCGTCCGTGCTACTGTGGCTAAAGGTAAGGCTCGCACAGGTACCTAGGGTCGTGAGCAGAAACACCAGAGCTGTGGTTCTTCATGCCGGCATGAACGACACCAGCCTGAGGCAGTCGGAGATACTGAAGAGGGACTTCAACACCCTGGTGGAGACAGTTCACAGCACAGCGCCCGTGGCGAGGATCATCGTGTCTGGATCTCTTCCCACGTACCAGCGAGGAATCGAAAGGTTCAGTAGACTCTATGCTTTAAATGAATGGTTACACTTATGGTGTCGTGCTCAGAATTTACTCTTTATTGATAATTGGAATATTTTCTGGGAGTGTCCTAGGCTGTTCCGTGCTGATGGCCTGCACCCCAGAAGAGTTGGAGCAGAAATCCTCTCGGACCACATCTCCAGGGCGCTGCACACCTTCTGACTGGTAAACTACGATTTAAATCTAAATTTTAATAGCCATCCTTCACCTCGTCAAATTGATACAAATGCACATATAGCTCATCCTATAGAAACTGTGTCTGTTTCCCGAGTAGTGAGATCAAAATGTAAATGCATGAGAAGTTCTCGAAATAATCTTACTGTAACTAGATCAGAAAAATGCCAAAGAAACAAACAAAAACAGTTCCTAAAGTTTGGGATTCTGAACATTAGATCACTTGCACCCAAAGCACTTATTGTAAATGAAATCATCTCAGAAAATAGCCTTACTGCACTCTGCCGTACTGAAACTTGGATTAAACCAAGTTCACATGGGCAGCAAACCAGAGTTTAAACCAAAGAACACAGCATAGATTTAGTTCTTTTGTATTGCTTGTTCTTAATGTTATACTCCTGCACATGCACACGAAAAAATCCATGATGTCCTTTGCTATAGTGACTGTGTATAGACCCCCACGGCCCTACACGATTTTCTTAGAGAATTTGCAGACTTTCTTTTGGACCTATTGGTTAACTTTGATAATGCATTAATTGTAGGAGGCTTTAACATTCACTTTGATGATACAAACGATGCTTTAGGACTCACATTTATGGATCAGTTATACTTATTTGTCACTAGAGCAACACATTGTCTTAATCATACACTACTGTAGATTTAATATCACACAGAATAGATGTCACTGATATAGATATCATACCTCAAAGTGATGACATCACAGACCATTACCTCATAATGTACTATTACTATTACTATAACTATTATTCCGACCTCTAAAAACAGATTCACAAATAACCTGCCTGATCTAGACTTCTTACTGTACCCTTAAACACAAATGATCTAGATGTAATAACTAACAGCATAGGCGCTATATTCACTAGCACATTAGACACTATTGCCCCCATCCAATTAAAGAAGGTTAGAGACAAAACACCTGCACCGTGGTATAATAGTCATACTCACAGTGAACACACTGTTCCATCACAGTTCAGTAGAGAAGATGAGCTTATTCACAGGTAAAATTAAAAGCATCAGGAAAAAAATAGGTGATGTTCAACTCATGAGAGCACCTTGTGACCCAGTTTCACCTAAAGTGCTACGCTCACAACTACAGTGCTTTCCAAGTACAGGAAAGGAAGAGTTAGATTAACTTATAACTAGAGCTAAATCAACAACTTGTTCACTAGACCCCATTCCAACTAAATAACTGAAAGAAGTGTTACATAAAGCTGGTGAGGCTCTTCTTAATATTATTAACTCCTCACTATCTTTAGGTTACATCCCTAAATTTTTCAAGTTGGCAGTTATTAAACCACTCATTAAGAAACCTCATCTAGATCCTAATGAACTATCAAATTACAGACCTACTGTATTTCACATCTTCCATTTATTTCTAAAATACTGGAAAAGGTTGTGTCTGCTCAACTGAGCTCCTTCTGACAGGAGAACAATATCTTTGAAAAGTTTCAATCAGGTTTCAGGCTCCATCATAGCACAGAAACTGCACTTGTGAAAGTTACAGATGACTTGTTCTTAGCTTCGGACCGAGACTGTATGTCACTATTAGTTCTACTTGACCTTAGTGCTGCATTCGACACTATAGATCACAACATTCTTCTAGATTGCTTACAAAATTACACAGGTATTCATGGACAGGCTTTAAGTTGGTTTAGATCCTACCTATCTGATTGATAGAATTTTGTAGAATTAAATGGTGAATCCTCCAGTTTATTACCAGTTAATTATGGGGTCCCTCAAGGATCATTTCTAGGTCCTCTGCTTTTCTCAATATACATGTTTCCATTAGGGAACATCATTAGAAGACATGGGATTAGTTTCCACTGCTATGTTGACGAAACACATTTATATATCTCATCAAAACCAGATGAAATAGCTAAAGTGTCCAAGTTAACTCAATGCGTTAGAGAGATAAAAGATTGGATGAGCTGCAAATTTCTGTTATTAAACTCCGATAAGACAGAAATACTACTTATAGGCCCAAAAACCAGTACACAGAAACTTTCACAATTTAACTTCCATTTAGAGGGATGTGCTGTTACTAGTAGCTCTACAGTGAAAGACCAGTGTGTTACATTAGACAGCAACTTGTCTTTTGAAAATCATATCGCTCATACTACAAATACAGCCTTCGTCCACTTTAGAAATGTTGCCAAGCTGAGAAACATCCTGTCTGTCTTTGATTCTGAGAAGCTAGTTCATGCCTTCATGACCTCTTGTACTGGACTATTGTAATGCATTACTAGGTGGTTGTCCGGCATCTTCAATAAATAGCTTACAGTTAGTCCAAAATGCAGCTGCCAGAGTTCTCACTAGGACAAGAAAGTATGACCATATAACCCCAATTTTATGATCTATACACTGGCTACCTGTTAAGTTTAGAATTGATTACAAACTTCTTCTACTTACATACAAGGCTCTTAATGGTTTAGCTCCCATGTATCTAACTAGTCTTCTAAAACATTACAATCCTTCACGCTCTCTGAGATCACAAAACTCAGGACTTCTGGTAGTTCCCAGAATATCTAAGTCTACTAAAGGTGGTAGAGTGTTTTCATATTTAGCTCCCAAACTCTGGAATAGTCTTCCTGATAGTGTTCGGGGCTCAGACACACTTTCCCAGTTGAAATGTAGATTAAAAACTCATCTCTTTAGTCAGGCGTACACATAATACATCCCATAATATGCTGCACTATTACATCAGACTTTTTTATGAACAGCATGTAATGTTAATCCCGCTCCACTACTTCTCTCTCTCTACCCATCCCGAGGCATCCAGACATTGTACCAGCTCTGATCGTCTTCCATGCGATTAAGATTTTGGACCTCCACTGAGATGAGGCTGACTCTGTGAGAACGCTGAGGCATCTAGAGATCTACCAGCTCCAGTTGGACTCTGTGATACTAAAGAGGAGATGTGAACTCCATGTGAACCTTACACCAATACAACATTTGTTTGACTGTATATTTATAATCACACCCTCCAGTATCACCCATATGAGGATTAGGTTCCCCTTTGAGTCTGGTTCCTCTCAAGGTTTCTTCCTTTACCATCTAAGGGAGTTTTTCCTTGCCACTGCCACCTGAGTCACCTCAGACTTGCTCATTGGGGACAAAGACATACACATTTTGAACTATATGTACATATATATATATATATATATATATATATATATATATATATATATATATATATATATATATATATATATAATAATAATCTTGATTTTTTTTTATATTAATTCTTTATATTATTCCTTATTTTTACCTTCTGTTCTACGTTTATGTTCTGTAAAGCTGATTTGAGACAATGTCTATTGTAAAACATTCTATACAAATAAACTTGAATTGAATTGAAATACTCCAAAGAACTACAAATAGAATTTAATCCACATCATTTAACTCACTCTCATGGCAGATGAACGGGAGTTTTTCTGTGCAGTTCACATCAGTCCAGTAACGTTGCTCAGACTCAGACACTGCAGCACAGATCAAATTTCCACTGGGTTTGTCAGATCTCCAGTATCTGAATGTGGAGTTACTCTGATCTGACCAATTCCAGGAGTCATTAAACAGACCAATCCAAAAAGGTGAACTGCATGAAACACTCCTGATCTCCTCATTCTCAGTTTGGTTCCTCACACTGACCAGGTCGGTGTAATACTTTCTGCAGTAGGTCTGAGCATCATACCAGCTCTTTTTATCACTAATATAAACATATTTATTAGTGTTTGTGTTTTTGTCTGAAAAAAAAAAATAATAAAAATTATCACAATGAACAGCTCATTCATGAGTTTATTAGATTTTTACATCTCATGTCAATAAAAGAACTTTAACAAAAAAGTGACAAAGAACAAAAATCAAGAAAAATAACAGACAATTAGATGCTTCATTTTAGATTTAGATTTTCATTACTGTAACATTATTAAATATAGTTACTTTTTATTAACATCTCTTACCTTCATAACATACAAAAGGTTTCCTCGTTTCACATTCGTTATCATACCATAATGTAGTATAGTAATCATATCCCACACAATACTCAACTCCCCCAGCATTATCTGGTTCTCCATAATGCCAGAGTGTGTAAGTGACTCGGTCTCTGTAGAAAGTTTTGTCTTCCAGAGACCACATCCATCTCCAGGGTCCCGCTCTCTGTAGACCAATCCAAGCTTTCTTTGCATTTTCCGTCATCAGTGTCTGATTCAGCTTCTTCATCTCTCCCATGTTGCTGATGGTTGCCAGATCAGTGTATTTCTCTCTGCAGTAGGTCTGAGCTTCACTCCAGGTTTTATTCTCATTCACAAAGTGATAGCGATGAGGAATATATGCTCCTGTAACACATACTACTGTGAAAAACATAAGAAAGAGACGTGTTATTGATGCTATGATAAGATTTTAATATGTTATCTCTTACTTACAAAAATCATTATTTATTTATTTATTTATTATTTATTATTTATTTATTTATTTATTTATTTATTTATTCATTTATACATATTTATTTAATACAATTAGATCCACCATTTTAAATTTAGATTTTCATTACTGTAACATTATTCAATTTATTACTTTTTATTAACATCTCTTACCTTCATAACATACAAAAGGAAACAGCGTTTCACATTGGTAATCATACCATAATGGATTGGGATTCCAATATGCCACACAGTACTGATTTCCCCCATAATTATTTGGTTGTCCACTATGCCAGTGTGTGTAAGTGACTCCGTCTCTGTAGAAAGTTTGGTCTTCCAGAGACCACTGCCATCTCCCAGGTCCTGCTCTCTGTAGACCAATCCAAGCTTTCTTTGCATTTTCCTTCATCAGTGTGTGATTCAGGTTCTCCATCTCTCCCATGTTGCTGATGGTTGCCAGATCAGTGTATTTCTCTCTGCAGTAAGTCTGAGCTTCACTCCAGGTTTTATTCTCATTCACAAAGTGATAGTGATGAGGAATATATGCTCCTATACCACATACTACTGTGAAAAACATAAGAAAGAGACATGTTATTGCATGATGTTATGATAAGATTTTAAAATGTTATCTCTTACTTTCAAAATCAGTTTTATTTTATTTTTATTTCCTGGAATAACAGACCAATCCTTCACATTATTATAGTCTCATGGTTTTAAGGTTCTTAAATGTGCTAGGTAAAATATGCCAGGTAAAAGTTCTACCATGAAACATTGTACACGTAATAAACAAAAGTGGCTTTTTAGATCTCTCTTTTCTTTCACTCTGTAATATTTCTATTTTGTGGAATCAGAAACAGAAACTAAAGCATGACAAAATGTATTATAATATAACATTAGCTAAGCAGCTACAAATGAATTCAAGTTGTTCATCATCAACATGATCATTTAATCCATGAAAACTGGCTAAATGTTTCTTGTGCGATTCTTTATTTTGTCTGTAATCAGATCATCAAATGTCTCTTTACACTTCATAATAAAACACTAGTGTCTCTATTTATGTTTCATTCAGCTTGGAATCACCCTAAGTGATGCTGTTATTAGAAAGATTACAGTCTGCTTTTTGTAGATTTATGTGAAATATTCATGAGGTCAGGTGCATATTAAGTTAAATATATGTTAGAAAGCTTCCTTGAGAATAGACCTCATGATTAGGATCTCACAGAACACAACAAGGTTTGTTAAACTCACAGCTAATGTCATGTTACTGTTTGGAGTTTTATTTTAAATATGAGAAGTAGTAACCATGCACAAAACTGTGTTGTAAAAGCAGGACATGGCTTTTAAAATGGCTTCAGATAAATATAGTCTGATGTCTGCGTTTGTGCTAAGACGGAAGTATCGGATTTGCACAACATTGAGGGCTTCATTTGTTGATACAAAAATAGCCTCAGATTACAAAAACACACACACACACACACACACACACACACACACACACACACACACACACACACACACACACACATAAATAAAACATAAACAAATACATGAATAAATAGATTTCCGTACCTCATGTATGTCATGTACTCCACACAGGGTGTGGAGACAAGAGTGTTCTTCTGTTCTTCACCACACTTTTTGCACCTGAACCTAACAAATCTCTTATTATATAGTATTACTGTCCTCTTTCAATCCTACCCATCACTTTACATATTCCCTTAGGTACAGATGTAATCTCAGTATCTGCTGTTCATCAGAGTTTTGATGTTCTAGTGTCGCTGATGTCATGTGTTTTTATTTGGAACATATTTGAATGACAGATATATCTGTGTTCATAGTTACAGAATAAAGCCTGCATGGTTTTCTAGGAATTTGGATAAACAAAAGACAGGTGAACAGAAAGAGTTGAATTTAAAGGATGGAGAATGTGAACTTAGTTCTAATTCTTATTATATTGTCTTGAACAACCCAAAATTCTGTTTTGCTTCATTACCTTATTATTATTTTTTTAGACAACTAATTTCTAAATTCGAATCATTCTGACCTACATGCACTTACATGCACCAAACACAGGTAAGTTGTTTATCTATCTATCTACACCCTAAAAAATAATACATTGGCTCAACTCAAAAAAATTATGGTAACAATTTGCATGCATCTTTTTAAGTAGCTTCAACTCAGTCATTATTAAGTAGATATCATGAACCTTTTATAGTTAGACTAACCCAATTTCTTTAGTACAACAACAGCTGCTTTACGTGTATGCACAACAAAACTTTTACATGAATCATTTCAGAAAGACAACAGCCTACTGACTAAATATGAAAAATTGCAAACTTAAAGAAATGTGTCAGCTGCCTATCCATCAAACATAATGCAGCAGATTGTATATGAAAGAAAAATAAAAACTTAAATGTTGTAATGGCAAATTTACAAAAAGTTTAAGGTTTACAAAGTTACAAAATGGATCAACTGTGAAAACGTAAGCATCAGCACAGCAGATAAAAATGGCGCGCACACACATTGTCATGTTAGTTAGTGTGCTTAAATTAACTTGCTTATTATTTAACTATTTAACTTGTTACAGGTTTATGTGTGTTTGTATGTATGTATGTATGTATGTATGTATGTATGTATGTGTGTATGTATGTATGTATGTACGTGTATGTACGTGTATGTATATATGCATGTGTGAGTGTGTGTGTGTGTGTGTGTGTGTGTGTGTGTGTGTGTATGCGTGTCTGTCTGTCTGTCTGTCTGTCTGTCTGTCTGTCTGTGTCTGTCTGTCTTAATCAACCCAGTGTAAACTTTAAATTCGGACGACACTAAACATGTTCGATGTCAATTAACATCATTCAGCTGCCACTGTAAAACAAAACACAAAGTCTATTTTGAACACACTAGCTAGCTAAAAGGCTATTAACTTTAGAATCGATGAACTAGCTTAGATCAAATGGTCTTTTCAGTTTAGTGTGTGACAACAACGATTTACTTAAGTATAGTTGGCCGCATATTCATTGTCTTTCATATGTAGATTCATATGTATTTTGTCCCCCATGGAGGAAAGCTGATTTTGAGGAAAATTGGGTTGTAGCTGCCTCTCTACATTACTATGATAGAAAAGAGGTGATATTTGTGTAGTAACAGCATTTAGCTCAGGAGTTATTGACTCCGGAAATTCGAATCTGTGAATATGTGCAGACTTTACTTAATTCAATGATTTTTTTTTTTGTGTGTAGACAGTCAGTAGCTGCTGAGATTAAAACAAAGCAAAAATATTAACTTACTGCTGAAATGAATTTTCTTTATGGTAATTAATTTTTGTGCTTATTTCATTTTCTTTCCACATTTCTCTTTCTTTGTCGAAAGGAATGCCCCCCCTCCCCCACTCTGGTCATGCTGGAGAGTCCACCTCCGTGTTTTGGACTTGATTTAGCCAGGTGTGGCGACATTTAGGAGGAATGGAGCTCGACCTTTAACCTCCTTGGCCGTGATCTTGTGAGTCTCCTGGGACTCTCTATAGCTTTTAGAGGTTCCCACATGACTGTACAAACTCTCGATACCTCTGTTCCAGATATTCTCGCTCTCTCTGACTGTGTACTTCCACATAACGCTGCTGCAGTTAACGCTGTCGTTCTCTCCTTCTCCTCCCCTGCTCTCTTTCCCGCTCTAGAGTCTTTTACTTCTTCTTTGTGGGCGGAACACAAGGATGACGTGGGCTGCGTTTCCTGTCCTCCATACGAGGCCAGGAGTAACATTTGACTCCTGTATTATTAGACAATATCCTTTGTCACCTGAAAAAAGTGACTCAAAACGCCTCCACTGAACACGTGTGGCTCGGCCTGCGTCACGACTGCGCCCAGCGTGTCTGCTGGCATTGACTCTAATTTGAATTCTTTTTGCAACAGGGCGTTATCACTCCATGCGTCAGCCCATACAATACACCTGTCAATCCTGTTCCAAAACCAGATGGTTCGTGGAGGTTCACACAAGACCTGAGAAGATAAATGAACTGATTATTTCTCCAATTGTCCCTGATGTATCCTCAATTATAGCCTCTATTCCATGTACATATAGAGTCTTTTCTGTGATTGACCTTTGTTCTGCTTTCTTTAGTGTTCCTGTAGGGAAAGACACACAGCCACTCTTTGCCTTCACACACAGGGGACGGCAGTATACGTGGACCAGGTTGCCACAGGGTTACATCGATTCCCCCGCAGGCTTCGCGACCACGGTCAAGAACGCCCTGTCAAGCCTCTGCCTTCCCCCAGACTCAGTGGTCTTACAATATGCAGGTGACCTCTTGGTGGCTGCGGCCGATTATGACACCTGCCAAGCAGCGACCCTGGCTCTACTCACACACCTGGCTGAGAAAGGTTTTAAGGTGTCCAAGTCAAAACTCCAGTTCTGCCAGAACACTGTCCGCTACCTTGCGACCTTGTACGTTTCTTTCTAAATCCCTCGACTCTGTGGCTCAGGGTTTGCCTGCCTGTCTACGTGCTGTTGCCGCCTGTGATCTGATGGCTAACTGATGCTGAAAAAGATCGTTTTATCTCATCCTTTGATCTTACACACCTCACATCAGGTAACGCAAATTTTAACACAATTTAAACACACAGCACATGTCATCCCAGCGACGTTCAGGATATGAGACCGTGTTAATTGGCCACTGAGCATTTAACTGTACGTCCATCATCCTCTCTTTACACTGTAAGCGCAAGTGCCTTGCAGTGCCTTCTTAATGCACAGATGATTGTATGGGTGAATCTGATCATGATTGCCTTACTGAAATAGTCAATGCCACTAGCATTCGCCCTGCCTCTCCTCCGTTCCCCTACAGACAGGTGATGTCCTCTTTGTAGATGGCTCTTGCTTCCAAACCTATGATGGTGTTTTGTGCTCTTTTTACCTACACTGTCCTTGAATCTTTTCTTCTCTCCCTTTCTCCTCTGTGCAGGCAGCTGAACTCTTCGCTCTCACTCGTGCCTGTGTTCTCGCTGAGGACGCTGACGTCACTCTATTTTGCCTTCAGAGTAGCTCATGATTTTGGCCTCATCTGGCAATCTCGTGGGTTCACTGCAGCTAACGGCAAGCCTATCTCCCATGCCTCGTTAGTGCAGGATTTAATCACTGCCTTGTCATCTGCCTCGTTCTGTGGCCATTGTTAAAACTAGGGCGCATTCCTCTGGTGACACCGATGAAGTGCGAGGGAGCAGTCTCGCTGACCGAATGGCTAAACAGGCTGCGGCCCCTCACGCCCACTTCCCCAAACCTATCTTCCAGCCATGGTTTCTGTTACTACTCCATGATCAGTGCTCGTGTTCTACCTGACATGGATCTCCCTTCGCTGCAGGCTTCAGCTTCGCCTTGCTGACCACGAATTTTGGACTAGTCAGGGTGCGACTGATTCCTATGTTATCTAGATAACAAGGGCCAGTGTCTGTCTACCGAGACATTGTACTCCTTTTCTCGTCCGCGAGTTTCATGGCCCCACTATCGCGGACGAAGAGGGGTGTTACAGGAGTTTTTTTGTATTTTCCGCTTACACACAGAAGTGAATAGAATATTAGACGGATGCTTAATATGCGCACAGAAAAACATTTCAAACAAGTGGCTTTGGATCACCTGTCTCCCTATGAGCTCGTGATGGGGAGATCATTTCTCCAACCTTGGCGAAGAGGCAAACAGGCATTGGGAACGGGGGACCTTGATGTACACCTCAGCGAGTACTCTGCAGGGTTAATTCAGAAGCTCAATGAGTATTGGGCACGGGTAAATTCAAAACAACCCCAAATTCCAATTGGCAATTCCTTTTAAGGTGGGAGATTGTGTCTTGGTCATAAATTTGGGAAAATTAGGCACGCCTTTGGATGAGACCCCGTATAGTGGACCTGCAGAAATAGTCGCTGTGACTCGCACTGCTGTGTTAACTGATCTTTTTCCACAGTGGATCCACGCCTCCCGTCTAAAACCAGGCACGGGTTTGGAAAGAAGGATCATAAGTAAAAAGTCTGTCTAAACAGTGTTTGTGTTTCAGAAATCTGAGGCAACGACCTTTTCAGGGGTCCCTTCTTCCCAGCATCCGAATAAAAGGATCGGCTGATCTACAAAGAGGGGTCTGTCGGTGAGCTTCAGGTGGCGACACACATCTCTCTGCAAAAAGGCTGACATCATTGAGCGAAACGGTGTGGTGACCCCGCAGACTCTCCTGTGCCGCCTGTTCGGACATCTGCCACGGTGCAAATGGTGCGCGAGGAAGCCGTTGGGGGACAGAAAGACAACCTCTACTGGAATCAGGAAACATAGCCAGTGACCAGTATGGCTGTTCTACTTCTACTACTGCTCGTCGCGCTTGGGACAGGGATTCCCGTCCAAGCTCATCCGCACGATAATACCTTCTGGCAGTTCGCGAATTGGACAGCAAGAAATAGTGTTTGCATTTGTAATCATACTTCATTATTAATCAGTATAAAAGAGGGGATTGCTGAAATGAATTTCCTTTAATTAATTTTTGTGCTTATTTCATTTTCTTTCCACATTTCTCTTTCTTTGTCGGAAAAGGAATGACCCAGCCAGTCCCCCCCCCACCCCCCGGGGGGGGGGGGGGGGAGGGGGCATCGCTGATCCTGTGATAAGTGTGTTCATGTTTTCTTGTTTTTGTACCCTGTGTTTCTGCAAACATAAGCAGGATGCTAAGGCTTGCTGATTACGTAACCTTAATCTTAAGGGATAGAAAACGAGGAAATCTCTGTCATGTAAAAATTATTTCTGTGTTATATGTTATATGTCAGCTTCACCTCTTCTGATTTAATGTTCTTGATTTGAGTCTATCTTGTTCTTTTAGTGCTCTTGACAGGATGAAGAAGACAAGATTAGGTTGACCTGCTTGTGAGATTACTCCGCAGGACACTCAGTTTCTCTTTGCTCTATGCACAGGCTTTCTGACCTTCAATGCTTGGATAAGAGTTGTGAGGAAGCAGCATTCTGGCATACCCCTATCTATGTTGATAAAACTTAGCCCCCTGTATTTCATTGCGTATATATTCTGTTCTGTTGCTCAGTTCTTTGAGCAGCTGTTTGGAATAAACCAGATTTGATTTCACTCGTGTGGTTTGCTCTCTCAGTGCTCGGAGCCCTCCTATTGTTTTGCAGAGGTAAAGAGATGCGGACAAGTGCGAGGAGGAATCTTTCTTACACATACCTATATAGCCTCAATTCTCCTGTTTCTCCGGCTCCTAGTAGTCCCGCTCTGGCAGCAAAACAAGTTCGGGCAAATTCTTCCTTTACTCAGCTTTTAAAGGATATACAGATATACACTAGATATACAAGTTTCACTAACTTAATATTTTTCTGGACCTTGAAGATCTTCAAAGTCCATGATGTGCCCAAAGGAGCGACATGGGGCCCATTTCCCGTGGGCCCACCACCCGCAGGAGGAACCGTAAGGGGCCGGTGCATTGTGGATTGGGTGGCAGTCGAAGGCGGGGGCCTCGGCAACCCAATCCTAAGATAAGGAATCTGGCTCTAGGGACATGGAATGTCACCTCGCTGGGGGAGAAGGAGCCTGAGCTGGTGCGGGAGACAATTGGGCTCGCCTCCACGCACAGTTTGGGCTCTGAAACCCAACTCTTCGAGAGAGGCTGGACTCTCTACTACTCTGGAGTTACCCGTGGTGAGAAGAGATGGGCTGGTGTGGGCTTGCTTACAGCCCTCCAGCTCAGCCGCCAGGTGTTGGAGTTTACCCCGGTGAATGAGAGGGTCGTTTCCCTGCGCCTTTGGGTCCGGGATAGGTCTCTCACTGTTATTTGCGATTATGGGTCATTTGGCAATGTAGAGTACCCGACCTTCTCTGCATCCCTGGGAGGGGTGCTGGAAAGTGCGCCGACCGGGGACTCCGTCGTTCTACTGGCGGAGATCAATGCTCACGTGGGCAGCGACAGTGACACCTGCAGGGAAGTGATTGGGAGGATCGGCCCCTCCGACCTGAACCCGAGTGGTGTTCTGTTATTGGACTTCTGTGCTAGTCACAGTTTATCCAAAACGAACACCATGTTCAAGCATAAGGGTGTCCATCAGTACACATGGCACCAGGACACCCTAGGTCGGAGGTCGATGATCGACTTTGTGGTTTCATCTGACCTCCGGCCGTATGTCTTGGTCTCGCCCGAGAGGGGCGGAGCTGTCAACTGATCACCACCTGGTGGTGAGTTGGATCCGATTGGGGAGGAAGTCGAACAGACTTGGCAGATGCAAACATACTGTGAGGGTCTGCTGGGAACATTTGGTAGAGTCTCCGGTCAGAGAGATCTTCAACTCCCAACTCGGGCAGAGCTTCAACCAGATCCCAAGGAAGGTTGGAGTCCAAGTAGACCATGTTCTCCACCTCCATTGTTGACGTAGCCACTTGGAGCTGTGGCCATAAGGTTTCCGGTGCCTGTTGTGGTTGGAATCCCTATACCCGTAGTAAGTAAGGGATGCCGTCAAGCTGAAGAAGGAGTCCTATCGAGCCTGGTTGGCTCGGGGGACTCCGGAGGCAGCTGATAGGTACCGGAGGGATGAGCGAGCTTCAGCCCTGGTGGTTGCGGAAGCGAAAACTCGAGTCTGGGAGATGCTCGGTGAGGCCATGGAGAAGGACTATCGGTTGGCCTCGAAGAAATTTTGGCAAACCGTCCAGCACATCAGGAGGGGGAAGCAGTGCCCTGCACACACTGTTTACAGTGGGAGTGGGAATCTGCTGACTTCTACTGGGGACATTCTTGGAAGGTGGAAGGAGTACTTGAAGGATCTCCTCAACCCCACCGACATGTCTTCCACTGAGGAAGCAGAGGCCGAGGGCTCAGTTGTGGACTCGTCGATCCCAAAGCTGAAGTAACTGAGGTAGTTGAGAAGCTCCTCAGTGGCAAGTCACCGGGGGTGGATGAGGTCCACCCCGAGTACCTCAAGTCTCTATATGTTGTGGGGCTGTCTTGGTTGACATGCCTCCGCAACATCACGTGGCGGCCGGGGACAGTGCCTCTGGACTGGCAGACTGGGGTGGTGGTCCTTCTGTTTAAGAAGGGAGGCCAGAGGGTGTGTTCCAACTACAGGGGGATCACACTCCTCAGCCTCCACGGAAAAGTCTATGCCAGGTTACTGTGTCTATGTCTATGCCATGGTGTTAATTGTTCATCAGGTGGATTGCTTGAGGGAAGAAGCTGTTCCTATGTCTGGTCGTTCTGGAGCTCAGGGCTCTGTAGCGCCGACCAGATGGCAACAGTTCAAAGAGGGAGTGTGCTGGGTGTGAGGGGTCCAGGGTGATTTTCTTTGCTCTTTCGCACACTCTGGAGGAGTATAGGTCTTGAAGAGTGGAGAGAGTTGTGCCAATGATTCACTCAGCAGTCCGGACTACTCTCTGTAGTCTTCTGAGTTCGAATTTGGTGGCTGAGCTGAATCAAACAGTTACCAAGGTGCAGAGGATGGATTTGATGATGGCAGTGTAAAACTGTTTCAGAAAATGCTGTGGCAGGTTGAAATTCTTCAGCTGACGAAGGAAGTACAACCTCTGCTGAGATTTTTTCACAATGGAGTCAATGTGAATGTCCCATTTCAGGTCCTGGGAGATTGTGGTTCCCAGGAATCTGAATGACTCCTGTGGTGGAAATTCTATTCTATTAATCAAAGATAATAGTTCAAGTGAACTTTTCACTAAGTTGCAGAGAAGAATGCAGCAGAGTCCTGTGGGATATCAATAACTTCTTTATTCAATACACATGCAAGTGTGAAGTCAGTCTGTCCCAACCTTTGTCTGAACAGAGTGAGTTACTTGGATGTAAGGCAGTTTTCCTTTTATGCATGGAGCTATGTGTGTGTGTCTTCCACTGTGCATGGCTTCCTCTAATCTTGTCTTAGCACAAGCAGTGCAACGGTCTTGTCGTTGCACAAGCAGTGCAATGGTCACTCCTTTAGTCTCCGTTATTTCCACACACCTGCAGCCTGCAATGTTCTTGTTTCTCCAACCTAGTGTGCAACTGGAAAAAGTTCAGTTCCCCTTTGTTACTTTTTTGCTGTTCCTAGTTTTTGGTGTATGAGCATTTTGGTACAGAACGTTCAAAGTTCATTTTTGTTATTCACAACATTTTCTATTACACTCCACTGCTGTGACAATGCTGTCCATGATGGTTAGTGGGGGAAGAGCAGGGGGTTTCTCCTGAAGTCCACTATCAACTCCACTGTCTTGAGCGTGTTCAGCTTCAGGTTGTTCAGGCTGCACCAGACAGCCAGCCGCTCAACCTCCAGTCTGTAAGCAGACTCGTCACCGTCCTGGATGAGGCCAATCAGTGTGGTGTCGTCTGCAAACTTCAGGAGCTTGACAGATGGGTCATTAGAGGTGCAGTCATTCGTGTACAGGGAGAAGAGTAGTGGGGAGAGAACACAGCCCTGGTGGGCGCCAGTGCTGACGGTGCGGGTGCTTGATTTGAGTTTTCCCAGTCGCACTAGCTGCTGCCTGTCTGTCAGAAAGCTGGCACGGAGAGCTGGCTTAATTTGGGCTGTAGGAGTGATGGGATGATGGTGTTGAAAGCAGAGCTGAAGTCCACAAACAGGATCCTCACATAAGTCCCTGGTCTGTCCAGATGCTGCAAAACATAATGCAGTCCCATATTGACTGCATCATTCACAGACCTGTTTGCTCTGTAGGCAAACTGCAGGGGGTCCAGTAAGGGGCCCGTGATGTCCTTCAGATAAGCCAAAACCAGTCTTTCAAATGATTTCATGACCACAGATGTTAGAGCCACAGGTCTGTAGTCATTAAGTCCGGTGATTTTGGGTTTCTTTGGGACGGGGATGTTGGTGGAGCTTTTGAAGCATGAGGGAACTTCACACAGCTCCAGTGACGTGTTGAATATCCGCGTGAAGATGGGGGCCAGCTGATCAGCACAGGCTTTCAGACAGGCTGGTGAAACACTGTCTGGGCCTGGAGCCTTTCTTCTCTTGATCTTCCCGAAGACCTGACACACATCATCTTCACTGAACTGAATTGAAGGTGTGACTGATTCAGAAGGACAGAATTGGGCTTTTTCAAACCTACAGTAGAACTCATTCAGGTCATCTGCCAGTTGTTGATTCACCACAGTGCTGGGGGATGGTGATGTGTGGTTGGTGATGGCTTTCAAACCTTTCCACACTGAAGCTGAGTCATTGGAGGAAAATTGAATCCATAATTTTTCGGAATAATTCTTCTTGGCCACTCTGATCTCCTTTTCCAGTGTGTATTTGGCCTGTTTGTACAAGACTCTATCCCCAGTTCTGTGAGCATCCACTTTGGCCTGGCGGAGCTGGTTGAGTTTCACAGTGAACCATGGCTTGTTATTGTTGTAGGTTAAGTGAGATCTGGTAGGAATACACAAATCCTCACAAAACTGATGTATGATGTTACAGTCTCTGTGAGCTCGTCCAGGTCGGTGGCAGCAGCTTCAAAAACAGTCCAATCCATGAGAGCGAAACAGGTTTGTAGATCCTGCTCTGCTTCCTTAGTCTATCTTCTTACAGTCCTTAATACAGGTTTAGCTGTTTTTAGCTTCTGCCTGTAGGTCGGTATCAGATGAACTAAGCAGTGATCAGAGAGTCCTAGAGCTGCCCGTGGGACAGAGTGATATGCATCCTTTATTGTAGTGTAACAGTGATCCAGTGTTACTGTCTCTGGTGGGACATGTAACATGCTGTCTGTATTTAGGCAATTCACGTGAGAGAATCGCTTTATTAAAGTCCCCAAGAATTATTACTACAGAGTCCGGGTGTTATTGCTCACTCTCTGTGATCAGATCAGCGAGTGTCTGTAAGGCCGAGCTCACGTGCGCTTGCGGTGGAATGTAAACACTCACCAGAATGAACGAGCAAAACTCCCACGGCGAATAGAACGGTTTGCAGTTAATGAAGAGTGTTTCAAGATCTGGACAGCACATCTTCTTTAACACAGTTACATCAGAACACCACCTTTCATTGATGTAAAAACAAGCCAGATGAATGCTTGGCAGTGGTGTTTTTAAACCGCGCTATCTGAGTTTCACGAGCGCGCCGGCGTGCTTTCCGTCTGCGCGTTCTGAAACGCTTAAACAGTGCAGCCGCTCCTCCAACTACAATATACAGCAAAATGTCAGAGAACTCAAAAACCGGAAAATATCTTGTGGTGTGTGCTGCCGAATGTTCAGCAGTTCATCTCTGGTGAAAGTGATCGGGTTTTCTTCACAGAGAACAGGAAAAACTAACAAAGAACAAAAACTGCGGAGCTAAGCAATGAGGCTGTCATTCCTGGTGCCATCTTGGATCATTTTGAAATCGATATACATATACAACTAAGGACAGTATTCTTTATTTTAATTTTGAAAGACTACATAAAAATACAAGAAAGACTAAAAATATATAAAAGTACATATTACAAACTGAAAATGTTGTTTATTTTAAGTTATACGAACTAACCCCATCATTTTTTAGAGTCTATCTATCTATCTATCTATCTATCTATCTATCTATCTATCTATCTATCTATCTATCTATCTATCTATCTATCTATCTATGTGTCTATTGCTGTAACAATGGGTTATTCTTCTTCACAAAATCTACACTTCTGTTTAGTGAAAGTGGTTTTAGTTTGATGAAAATTTAAACCTTACCCTAACTTTTAGCCCCGCATGTTTGTGATGTATGTTTGTGATGTATGTTTGTGATGTGGAACACAAAACACAGAGATGCACTAAAACACAAACTTGAAATGTACTTTTATTTTATAGGAAACTGGCAGCACTCATTACAATCCATATCCTTACATATTAGAGAAACAAGTGCTCAGAAATCCCAGGTATAGAAACCATCAACATGTCATTATGCAGACTTCCTAATAACACACTCAAAGAACTATAGGAATATATATATATATATATATATATATATATATATATATATATATATATATATATATATATATATATATATATATATATAATGAAAAGAAAAACATAAAAAATAATTATGATGATTTTAACATAACTGTTTACATGGCTTGGTGTTCTAAACTTCCTGCATATGTGTACAGTAAATGAGCTGAATATGCTATAGTTCTTTATTCTTAGAAAGCAGACAAAAAACAATTATATGTGCAAACCAACACACTGTAGTTTAAACATCAGGTTAATAGATTTCACCTACATTACCCAGAAACCCCTTCATTAATAAGAACCATCAGAAATAATAATAATAATAATAATAATAATAATAATAATAATAATAATAATAATAATAATAATAAGTAATTTGTTTAAGAGAATTAATGAGACATTGCTGTAGATCAGCTGATGCTGGACACAGATGATGGACTTGTCTTCAGTCTTCATGTTTAATAAAACAAATATTTAAACCAAAACCAAAAAAACTATTTTGAATGCAATATCAAAAAAGCGCAGTAAAACACAAGCATACAGAAACACTGTGACTAACCATCATAGGTAGAGCAGATGAACTTGAGCTTCTGGCTCTCAGGCAGCTCGATCCACTTCTGCTATCCTCCAGACTGCACTGCTCCGCTTTTCTTCTCATGACTACAGTCTTCATTCCAGGTCCCATTCCCTGGTGCCCAGCCCTGAAAGCAGATTATTGATCCAACAACCCAGAACCAGACAGGCTGGGCGCAGTCGTGACGCAGGCCGAGCCACACGTGTTCAGTGGAGGCGTTTTGAGTCACTTCCTTCACCCAGAGCTGCATCTCCTCGGTGCGCACTGACACCAGGTCATGATGATGGTTCCTGCAGTATGTCAGAGCTTCCCACCAGGTCAGCTTCTCCTTTATCAGGATCACTTTATCTGGAAAAAAGAGGCAGCATTCAATAAAAGCTAAAGTGAACATTTACAACCCAATAGTTTTTTCATCTTTTATTTAGCCGAAGATTTAAACAGGAATCTGGATATAATATCCTGAAAATATTGTTAATATAAATATTTTTTCTCCAAATTTTATAAAAAAAAGTTAAATTATCTCTCTCATATCCATTTGTGATTGTATTTATAAAACAAATTGTATTGTATACAGTTCATGATAATACAAAACAGCATCAGGAATCTTTAATAAATTAAAAAAAAAATCATCCACATCATTTAAGTCACTCTCATGGCAGATCAATGGGAGTTTTTCTCTGCAGTTCACATCAGTCCAGTAACGTTGCTCAGACTCAGACACTGCAGCACAGATCAAACTTCCACTGGGTTTGTCAGATCTCCAGTATCTGAATGTGGAGTTACTCTGATCTGACCAATTCCAGGAGTCATTAAACAGACCGATCCAAACACCTGTATAGGCTAAAACATTAACCACACTCCAAATCTTGTCATTCTCAGTTTGGTTCCTCACACTGGCCAGGTCGGTGTAATTCTCTCTGCAGTAGGTCTGAGCATCGTACCAGCTCTTTTTATCACTAATATATACATATTTACTAGTGTTGATGTTCTTTTCTGAAAAAAAAACAACAACAACCAAACATGCAGTTAACACAATGAACAGCTCATTCATGACTTTATTAGATTTTTGCATCTTATGTCAATATACAAGAACTTTAACAAAAAAGTGAAGGAGAAGATAGATCAAGAAAACATTATTATTACTGTAACTGTACTATTGTAACATTATTAAATATAGTTAATTTTTATACACATCTCTTACCTTCATAACAAACAAAAGGTTTCAATATTTCACATGGGAAATCATTCCATAATTTAGGGTCCTTAAAATATCCCACACATTATGGTCATGAATATGTAGATTTACCTTTATAACAAACAAATGGTAAAGATAGGGTACATATTTCATCATACAACTCGCCATATGTTTTTCCCACAACAACACAGTACTCAACTCCCCAAGCATTATTTGGTTCTCCACTACTCCAGTTTGTGTAAGTGACTCGGTCTCTGTAGAAAGTTTGGTCTTCCAGAGACCACAGCCATCTCCCAGGTTGCCAGATCAGTTTAATTCACTCTGCAGTAAGTCTGAGCTTCACTCCAGGTTTTATTCTCATTCACAAAGTGATAGCGATGAGGAATATATGCTCCTGTACCACATACTACTGTGAAAAACATAAGAAAGAGACGTTTTATTGCATGATGCTATGATACGATTTTAAAATGTTCTCTTACTTTCAAAATCAGTTTTCTTTTATTTTTATTTCCTGGAATAATAGACTAACCCTTCACATTATTATAGTCTCATGTTTTTAAGGTTCTTAAATGTGCTAGGTAAAATATGCCAGGTAAAAGTTCCACCGTGAAACATTGTACACTTTATAAACAAAAGTGGCTTTTTAAATCTCTTTTTTTTCACTATGTAATTTTTCTATTTTGTGGAATTAGAAACAGAAACTAAAGCATGACAAAATGTATTATAATATAACATTAGCTAAGCAGAAATGAAATGAATTCAAGTTGTTCAACATCAACATGATCATTTAATCCATGAAAACTGGCTAAATGTTTCTTGTGCGATTCTTTATTTTGGTTGTAATCAGATCATCAAATGTCTCTTTACACTTCATAATAAAAGACTTTTGTCTCTGTTTATGTTTCATTCAGCTTGGAATCACCCTAAGTGATGCTGTTATTAGAAAGATTACAGTCTGCTTTTGTAGATTTATGTGAAATATTCATGAGGTCAGGTGCATATTAAGTATATTATATGAGTTAAATATATGTTAGAAAGCTTCCCTGAGAATAGACCTCATGATTAGGATCTCACAGAACACAACAAGGTTTGTTAAGCTCACAGCTAATGTCATGTTCCTGTTTGGAGTTTTATTTTAAATATGACAAATAGTGACCATGCACAAAACTGTGTTGAAAAAGCAGGGCATGGCTTTTAAAATGGCTTCAGATAAATATAGTCTGATGCCTGTGTTTGTGCTAAGACTGAAGTATCGGACTTTCACCACCGGTGCATCAGCAGATTTTTCACCCACTTTTAAGCTGCACAATACTTCAGCATTGAGGGCTTCATTTGTTGATACAAAAATAGCCTCAGATTACAAAGAGAAAAAAATAATGTTCAAACCTGTTTCAAACTGAAACTAAAGAGTAAATACAAGAATTGGCATCAAAATAAAGTCATTTATAGCCCCACATTCACAGAGTCTGTCTTTTTCACTTAAATAACACACACACACACACACACACACACACACACACACACACACACACACACACACACACACACACACAGTGTACATTGTGTACACACTGACCTGAGAAGAGCAGAGTCACTGAAACGAGGTGAACCATATCTGTAAAGAAACTGTCAAAAAAACATTTCCGACATTACAGCTTATGAATTAACAATCTGACTCTTTCTATGTTCTGTTATCAGTTATATTACTGAAGTAAAGTTATTAATTCACCAGCTTCTCTCTCTCTCTCTCTCTCTCTCTCTCTCTCTCTCTCTCTCTCTCTCTCTCTCTCTCTCTCTCTCACACATAAATAAAACAAATAAATACATGAATAAATAGATATCCGTACCTCATGTATGTCATGTACTCCACACAGGGTGTGTGTTACGAGTGTTCTTCTGTTCTTCACCTCACTTTGTGTACCTGAACCTAACAAACCTCTTATTATACAGTATTACTGTCCTCTTTCAATCCCACCCATCACTTTACATATTCACTTTGTAGCGATTTTGGCTCGCGAAGCAAGGTAAATATTTATAAGCGACTATAACGTGTTATAGTGACTTCCAAATATTTTAACCTAAGTTGAAATTAACGGTACTGGAATTAACGTTACGCTTATTTGGTCTCTTCGTCCGGCGAACAGGCCGTGTAACCTTTATTAATTCTATGAAGGCGGTATCTTCCCGGCCAAGAAAGATTCGCTTTCCTTTTACTGTATACCGTAATTTAAATTAAATTAACTTAATAGAGCATGTAGTTCAGACCAGATATTGCAGGTACCTTAATTTGTGAGCGATACTCAGAGACGAATCACCTGTGGCTCAAAATTATGACGTTTAATGAATGAGACAAACACAACATAAAACTAACTACACAAACAAACAAAAGAAATAGGGAAAATGAAAATGAAAATAAAATAAAACAAAATAAATTAAAATTGGGGAAAGGGAGGAAGAGACTGGAAAGAAGAAACTAGAGAAAGGAAGGAAAGGAAATGGCAAGCTTAGACTCAAAAATTAATCACACCCTAAATGGGAAATCATCACAGAAACTTAAATTCACCTTAAGATTCAATGAACGATTCCTACTTAAAATTACGCATCTAAATTGGTTGGTAGAGGAAACGGTTACTTGCATTGGCTTACTGAACAAGAGTCCGGATGCAACAGAGAAATCTCTGAAAAGTCAGTTAGGGTGGGGTCAGACGTTCTTCCAAGTTCTCCTGAAGATCAGAGCAGTTGTTGTTCTTGGAAATGAAGCTTGCTGGAACTTCTTTGAAGGAAGATGGAGTCGTCTTGAAGCTGTTCCGAAAGTCTGACCACGGATTAGTGGTGTTTGTGACAATTTAAAGGTCACAAACTCCACCCATCTTTGGGAAGATGACCAATACTTCGGTCAGAATTTTGAAGGGAAAAACTCCCTTTGTTTCAGGTGTCTGTGGGCGTGGTTTAGCTATCAAACTTTTAGATGACTTTAAAGTTTGATCCAGGGTGTATTAAGATGGTATGGTGCCTTTCGTGCTCAAATAAAATACACCAGTGCTTGAAAAATGAGTAACCGATAATTTTGTGGTCATTTGGATACTAAACATGAAGGGTAATGACGGTATGAAGGCAGCGGTACATTACATACATAGATCATTAATCAAGGCAAAGATAAAGGCAAAGAAACAAAAATGAAACATGAACAAGATGCACTTTCATTAGGGAAGTAAAAGGAAAACAATAGCTTCGTATACATTCTGACATCAGACCTTAAAGGGTCATACGGCATTAGAACAGGTATACATTAACATGCCATGATCAGTAAGATATGATGATAGAGTATAACGGATTTTAAAATACAATGTTGTTTTCTGACACATGAATAAAATACACCCTTGTCAGGAAATTAAGGAGCAAATAATTTTAAGTCAGGCAAGCCTTAAAAGAAGAAACACATTACAAAAAGGGTTATGAGAATGAGAACCTTAGAGTACCTTATCTTGGGTTTTATTAGTAAACGGAATGTCTCATTGTGTTGTGTGTGTGTGTGTGTGTGTGTGTGTGTGTGTGTGTGTGTTCTGTTTGCTGGCCCCAATGAGCCGCATGGGGTTATCTGGTCTTTGTGGAGACTCCAAACATTCGGGAGCCAGGTGTGGGTGCAAAACTGGGTTGCTCATCGGTTAATTGAGGAGTAGATGTTGAAATTTAGGGTGCCTGGGACATGAAATCTAAAATGACTGGTACAAAACACTACACCTTAGATACAGATGTTATCTCAGTATCTGCTGTTCATCAGAGTTTTGCTGTTGTTATGTGCTTTTATTTGGAACATATTTGAATGACAGATATATCTGTGTTCATATTTACAGAATAAAGCCTGCAGTGTTTTCTAGGAATTTGGATAAACAAAAGACAGTTGAACAGAAAGAGTTGAATTTAAAGGATGGAGAACGTGAACTTAGTTCTGATTCTTATTATATTGGCTTGAACAACCCAAAATTCTGTTTTGCTTCATTACTTTATTTTTTTTTAACAATTAAATGCTAATCATTGTACAGCTTTTAACCTACATGCACCAAACACAGGTAGGTTGTTCATCATGGTCTGAATTAAGGTGCTTTTACTCCCCCTTACCGGTAAGTGATAGGAATTCTGGTTTTCCTGGTACAGAGGCTCAAAAAAGCCTAAATTCATATAGAATTCCATTCAAAATCTGGTTTTATATATCATTATTGTACGAAAGCCTGACCTAGGAACCAAATACCGTAAATGTTGGTGTCCACACGGACTTATTATGATGTTGCGCAATGGCAGATAGCAGTTAATCAGTTCATACCTGCATGCTTGTTTTATGCTCTGTATTGTGCGTTTATGCTTTAAAACCACACACACACACAGACATTCATAAAGACATCATCGCCATAAGATGATTGTTGCAGGTGACAACTTATGGATGTTAATAAAGGCTACTGTATGAAGAATCTCTCCTCCACTGTCTGATTGTCTAACCGGAATCCTGTTCATATTTGGCTGCCTCAACCAGTCTATCTAGAGGGATAGCATCACTCCCTCACATAGTGGTCCTTCGAGCCGGATTGAGAGCAATATTGAACCAATATGGATGAAGCAAGAAGTGACGCATCTGAGACACGTTCCAGACCTCGGCGTAAGACGAATCTGCCCACCCACCTGAATGATTACAATGTCGGCTACCAACTCGCAGTTGACCCTCCTCCAAAAGTTTCCTCTCACTGTCCTAAACAGCCCCGAAGCAACTCGAGGACAATGTCACACAGTGGTGTCAGCTCTCACTCCAAGACAAGTAGGCATTCCATTATGTCCGCTGGTGTTTATGTTCCATCAGAGCTTTCTAGCGTCCAGACTGCTATGCTGGAGGAGACGATTAAACATAGACAGTATGATAATCTACGGCAGCAAGTAGAAGAAGACTCACTGATTGATCTGGAAACCCAGAGACTGCAAACACAAGCCAGAGAGGCCCAGCGCATGCAAGAGGAGGCTCTAGAGGCAAAGGTGGCCCTGTCAAATCGCCTAGAACGACGGCGTAAGCTTCAACAAGCAGAGACTGAACTTGAAGTGGCTAAGCTTGTCTCTTCCATGCTCTCTCACTCCAGTTCAACCACTCCAGTTTCTGCAGACTCTGGTTCTCCCAACACACAACAGCTTGCAGCACATTACAACCAGACTTGCTCACCTCAACTCCTGTCTCCCAAGCCTCAGCAGCCCTGCCTCTCTAATCGTCATAGTTCTGACGATTCTGCGGTGTCCCAGCCGCCACCTATACCACCACAGGCGGACTCACCAGATATTTACCCTGCAGGTGTGCCCTTCCACACTGCACCGCATCCGGTGTCACAAGCGCTCTTATCGCCATCCCCTAACATAGAACTGTCTGCTTACACTGCTGTTCCAGTACACTCTGAGTCATCAACATTGAAGGTGCCACCTTAGCCTTCGGCAGTGTTCCCAAAACCATGTGCTGTGAACCATATAAGCAGCAGCATGCCCGACGCGACACTTCCAGGTCAGTCACAGCTCCCTAGCTCTAACTATCAAGCATCGACAAAGGCAATAAAATCTCCCGGTTATGTTCAAGCAGCTCCATCTCCCTCAGCTGTTTACTCATCTTATCCAAGCCCAGAGCTCCTGTATGCATCAGCCTATGGCATTCCACAGCCTACTTTACCAGTTTTTGAGAGTGGTGCTAAGAGTGACTTTGCATTGTTCAAGTTAGCGTTAGACAATTTGTTGAGTAATCACAACCATATCAGTGAACAGTACAAATACCATGTCCTCATAAGTCATTTAATACTCCCTGGTGCTCATCAGCTAGCTAAAGCCTTTATGTATCACCAGCAGCCTTACTCCGCTGCGCTGCAGGCACTTCAAGACAAGTATGGACAGCCAAGACAGCTTGTTCAATCCGAGTTAGGTGCCATCTTTAACACTCCCCCTCTTAGGCTGGGTGATGCCAATGCCTTTGACTCATTTGCTTTGTCAGTCCAGTCCCTGGTGGGTATGCTGAGAACTCTTGAGGGCCAGAATGGTTGTAAGCTTTTATGAGGTTCGCATGTAGACCGTCTCTTGAGCAAACTGCCACCAGCCTATCGTGACAGTTTTGTTGAATACTGTTTAAACCGGGGTATTCTCCAGACAGGTACTGACAAGACCTATACACTCCCTGATTTCGCAGGCTGGCTCCAAATCAAGTCCCAAGCAAAACGCATCTCTAGTCGAGCCGTGGCTATGTTCCAGAGTGAAAATCCCAAGGCCCCTATAAGAGCTAGAGGAACACCGCATCCTAAAGGGCATCCAAGGCCTGTCCTCCTGACATGTGAGAGTACAGCGAACGGTTCTAAGCTGCCAGCTTCGAGATCCAGTTCTAAGCCTAAGCCATATTGTCCCCATTGTGACAACAGGGAGCACTACCTCAACTCTTGTGAGACATTCAAAGGGTTGACTACCCAGATTGTGGATTGGATCAAAGATGGTAAACGCTGCTGGAGATGTGGACAATTACATGCAGTAGAGTCTTGCAACCTTAAACGTCCATGTAAAATATGTAAAGAACTACATCTCACAGTCCTTCATGACTCCATCAGTGCCAGCAGTAGATCCGTCCTCACAGTCAGTCTCCCATCTACACGGGTTTACTTGGACAGGCCGAAACGTACACCCGGAGTCATGCTAAAAATCGTCAAGGTCCTCCTCCATAATGGACCTTACTAAATGGAAGCACATGCCGTTTTTGACGACGGGTCAGAGAGAACACTTGTGCTCTTCCCCGTAGTGCAGCAGCTCAAGCTTTCTTGTACGCCTGAGGTTCTTCATTTACAGACTGTCCGACAATGTCATACGGAAGTTGTAGGTTCGTCCGTTTCCTTTGAGGTCTCTTCAGTCACCCGACCTACACAGAGGTGCACTATCCACCATGACTTTACTGTGACCGGTCTAAGTCTGGCAGAGCATAATTATCCAGTAGCGGCACTGCAACAAGCTTATTGTCATCTGAGAGATCTACCTCTTCCTCCTGTTGACGGAGTCAAACCTCTACTTCTTATAGGTTCGGACATGCCACATCTCTTAACACCAATACGGCCTGTATTCTGTGGCCCAGATGGAGGTCCAATAGCCATCTGAACACAGTTGGGATGGTCTCTTCAAGGCCCCATGAGACCCAAGCAGCCCTCACGGCGTTATCAGCAGTGCCTTCATATCACCACCGCCCGGTCTCATGATGATCTGATTCTGCACATTGAACGAATCTGGTTGGTTGACACTCTACCATACAATGAGAAAATGGTCACTAGGTCCAAGCAAGATAAAGATGCTCTCGCCATGCTCCAGGACGACACCATCAGGGTGAACGTGGCTGGCGTTCAAATATATGCTACGCCTTTGCTCCGACGCATACCTATGACTATACTTCGTGCAGAAAGGGATGCTGTTCTTCCCAGTCTTCGAAGTACCGAGCGCAGACTGGCACGAGATCCTGCACGGGCGAAGGCCTAGTGCAACGAAATCAGAAAGCTGGAATCCGCCAGATATGTAGCCAAGATAACCACAGAAGAAGCAAACAGAACCTTAGAGTCCTGGTTTATTCCACATCACATGGTACATCACAATGAAAAGGACAGGATTGTCTTTAACTGCTCCTTTCAGCATCATGGGCAGGCTTTGAACAGTAACACACTGTAGCTGTGAGTGGGGACATAAAGGGCATGTTCCACCAGGTATGCATGCTTAAAGACAAGTCAGTGTTGCGGTTCATTTGGAGGGACATGCAGAAAGACAAGGAGCCTGAGATATACGAATGGCAGGTGCTCCCATTTGGAACGACTTGCAGTCCTTGTTGTGCTATTTATGCCCTCCAGCGCCATGCCCAAGAATACCAGGACGATAATCTGGCTAAACTTGTTGAGAATTCCTTCTATGTAGATAATTGCCTGCACGAGCTCTGACGATGCTAAGGAGGTAGTAAATGTACTTCGTAAGCTGTTGTCAGAGCTTTGACCTAAGACAATGGGCCTGCAATGTACCCTCAGTCATTGAGCACCTTCCTGCAGAAGCCCGATCCCCTAACAGTGAATTGTGGTTGACCAAAGCAAGTACGGACCTACAAGAACTCACTCTAGGCCTACGATGGAATTGTCTCACTGACACATTAGGCTATAATCTACGCTCTGCTGAGCCCTTAGAGCCTACCATGTGAAACATGTACAAGACTTTGGCCAGCCAGTACGACCCATTAGGTTATATCACTCCATTTACTACCCGAGCTAAAATTCTCATCCAAGACCTCTGGAAGCAGAATTTGGGTTGGGACGAACCGATAACACCTCAACCGGTAAAGGAGAAGTGGCTAAACTGGCTACGAGAGAGATTCCTAATCTTGCTCAGCTACAATTCCCTCGACCTTATAGATCAGCATGTGCCGATCACCCTAGTGCCATCCGAGACCTTCACATCTTCTGTGATGCATCAGAAAGAGCATATGGCTCCGTGGCCTATTTGTGCACTACTGATAATCAAGGCCACGTCCAGGTCGCCTTCATTATGGCCAGATCTAGAGTGGCTCCCAAAAAAATGCCTCTCCATGCCTCGTTTGGAACTGAGCGCAGCGAAAGTTAGCAAAGGTCATTCAGACGGAGTTGTCTATTAAAATCTGTACAGTTACCCTCTGGTCCGATTCGACCACTGTGCTGACGGACGGACGGACGGCATCTGAGTCCTGTCGATACAAGGTATTTGTAGGGACTCGAGTTGCAGAAATCCAGACCCTCACAGACATGGCTGAATGGCAGTACGTCGATTCAGCCCACAACCCCGCTGACCACGTCACGAGAGGTCTAACACTGACACAGCTAGCGAGTCCCCACCAGTGGAGTACAGGACCAGACTTCCTCCTCCAACCTTCTGACCAGTGGCCATTTATCTATGGTGGAACCATACAGCAGTGAGCTAAGGAAAAACGCATTTATTGGCACTGTCACAGTTTCCAGTCATTTCCTGTTCATTTTGATACATGGCAAGAGCTTGTTCAGGCCACTGTCAGGTCCCTACATGGGGCGGCTGCTGGATACAGTGACCTCTCTCCGCAAGCTGATGATTATGTTGAAGCCGAGAAACTTATCCTTGCTCAAGCTCAACAGGACTCATTCCCACAGGAAGTTCAAGCCTTGAAGACTGGACAGCCGGTTCCAGCTAACAGCCGTTTGGCATCCCTTGCACCAGAGTATGATAAGGACACTGGCCTCATCAGATTTGGGGGAAGATTACGTCACGCAAGTGACCTCGATTTGGATGCCATCCACCCAATTGTGCTAGATCCTGGTCATTCTATCACTAATTTGTTGATCAAGGAGACAGACTGCCGACTTCTACATCCCGGTTCTGAACGAGTGCTAGCAGAATTGCGTCGCCAGTATTGGACACTTCGAGGCAGGGAAGCTGTACGTAAACATCAGCGCAAATGTCAAGGTTGTCAGTTCTGTCAGGCCAAGCCTGAAGTTCCCCAAATGGCTAATCTTCCATCCTGCAGGTTGCAACTTCACCAACCTCTGTTTTATTCCACTGGAGTGGATTGTTTCGGCCCCTTTTCAGTCAAAGTTGGTCGTCGCCATGAAAAGAGATGGTGTATCCTCTTTAAATGCATGTGTGCACATTGATCTGCTGGAGCACCTTGACACAGATGCATTCTTACTCTCTCTGCGTCTCTTTGTAGCACAACGTGGCAAGCCCATGGAATTGCTCTGTGACAACGGTACTAACTTTGTGGGAGGAGATCGAGAACTACGTGACACCTTTGGTGACATGTCACCCAAACTTCAAGAGCTGCTTGCTCCCCAGAAGATCAGATTTCAACACATTCCTCCTAATGCTCCTCATTTCGGAGGAACCTGGGAGTGTGAGGTCAAATCTGTAAAAATAGCATTACATGTCATCTTGCGGGAGCAGGTGGTGCCAGAGCCAGTACTGCAAACCTTGCTAGTGGAGTTTGAGGGCATCCTAAATGCCAAGCCACTGGGATATGTATCCTCTGATGTTGCAGACTTGGATCCAGTGACACCGAATCTACTACTTATGGGCCGACGCGATGCCTCCCTACCTCAAGTCTTGTTTGACTCTGCCAACCTGATCGGGCGACGCAGATGGAGACACAGCCAGGTGTTAGCGGACCATTTCTGGACTGCTTTTATTCGAAATTATCTTCCGAATTTGCAGGAGAGGCATAAGTGGAGAAAGGAAGGAAAGGAGCTGTCCGTGGGCCAAGTGGTTCTCATCGTTGACTCACAACTTCCTCGAGCCCTCTGGCCTGTAGGCACAGTGATTGAGACCGGATGGAAAGATACGCACTGCTCGCGTCAGAGTTCATGATACATCCTACACTCGTCCTGTGGTACGATTGATTCCGCTACCTAGGCTTGAGGATCAGCCTTAGACACTGTTGATCGGCTTTCTTGGCGTTACAATAATCCTGTAATAATCTAACCGGAATCCTGTTCATATTTGGCCGCCTCAACCAGTTAAATCTAGAGGGATAGCATCACTCCCTCACAATTATGATGTAGCATCTAGTACATGTCATTTAGATTTCATGTCCAAGGCACCCTAAACTTTGGCATCTAATCTTCAATCAAACGATGACCAACCCAGTTTTACACACACACAACTGGCTCCAGAATGACTGGAGCCTATACAAAGACCAGATAACCCCATGCCGCTTCTCTGATTGAACTCATAGGGGCCCTCAACCAGAACACACACACACACACAACACAATGAGACATTCCTTTTACTAATAAAACAAGTAGATAAGACACTCTAAGACTCTTATTCTTATAACCCTGTTGTAATGTGTTTCTTCTGTTAAGGCTTGCCTGACTTAAAATTATTTGCTCCTTACTTTCCTGACAAGGGTGTATTTTATTCATGTGTCAGAACACAACACTGTAGTAACATCAGTTACACTTTGATTACTGATCTGTGTATGTAATGTACCGCTGCCTTTATACCGTCATTACCCTTCATGTTTAGTATCCAAATGACCACAAAATTATCGGTTACTCATTTTTCAAACAATGGTGTATTTTATTTGAGCACAAAAGGCGCCATACCAACTTAATACACCTTGGATACAACTTTAAAGTCATCTAAAAGTTTGATAGCTAAACCATGCCCACAGACTCCTGAAACAAAGGAGAGTTTTTCCCTCTGAAATCTCAGGCCGTAGTATTGGCCATCTCCCCAAAGATGGGTGGAGTTCGCAACCTTTAAATTGTCACAAACACCACTAATCCGTGGTCAGACTTTCGGAACAGCTTGGAGACAACTCCATCTTCCTTCAAAGAAGTTCCAGCAAGCTTCACTTCCAAGAACGACAACTATTCTGATCTTCAGGAGAACTTGGAAGAACGTCTGACCCCACCCTAACTGACTTTTCAGAGATTTCTCTGTTGCATCCGGACTCTTGTGCAGTAAGCCAATGCAAGTAACCGTTTCCTTTACCAACCAATTTAGATGCGTAATTTAAGTATGAACCTTGTATTGAGTCTTAAGGTGAATTTAAGTTTCCAGTGACTATTTCCCAGTTAGGGTGTGATTAATTTTGAAGTCTAAGCTTGCCATTTCCTTTCCTTCCTTTCTCTAATTTCTTCTTTCCAGTCTCTTCCTCCCTTTCCCCAATTTTACGTCCTTTTGTGTTATTTTACTGTCATCTTCGTTTTCCATATTTCTTTTGTTTGTTTGTGTAGTTAGTTTTATGTTGTGTTTGTCTCATTCATTAAATGCCAGATTTTGTGCCACAAGTGATTGTCTCTGAGTATCGCTCACAAACTTAAGGTACCTGCAACATCTGGTCTGAACTACATGCTCTATTAAGTTAATTTAATTTAAATTACGGTGTAAAGTAAAAGGGAAGTGAATCTTTCTTGGCCGGGAAGATACCTCTTTCATAGAATTACTAAAGGTTACATGGCCTGTTCGCTGGACGAACAGACCAAATAAGTGTAGCGTTAATTCCATCATCGTTAATTTCAACTTAGGTTAAAATATTTAGGAGTCACTATAACACGTTATAATTACTTATAAATATTTACCTTGCTTCGCGAGCCAAAATCGCTACAATGATTTCAGGCTATTTTCACCAATTTCAGGCAACTTCTTTAGATTATTTTAATTAAGATGTATTTTTGAACCGTATATTTAAACTTCTGTTTGTAATGAAGGTTGTAATGATGTTAGGGATACAATTTTTAGTAATAGATGCTGACAGAGAAAGAGGAAATGAGTGCCATTGTATAATATAGGTAACTCGATGTTAAATACATTAGGTAAGAGGTGAACGCCCCCCACTGTATGTTTCTGTTTTATAGCTTAGAGTAGGGAAGGATACGACGCTCGGCGATGAAAACTTTCTTTTCTTGTTTATTTTCCTTAGTTAGGTTTGAGGTTTAAAACAGTTAGTATTGGTTTTGTTACTTTTTCTTTATTTACGTTGGCATCACTAATGTCTCATTTTCTCTTGGGTTTATATTTTATATTTTGTTTGAATTGTCCATTTATCTCCTTTCTCACCTGTATATTATAAATCACACATTCCATTGTTATTTCATGTCATTGCATTCTTCTTTTTGCTTACTACACCCACAAAATTTACCACAACCATAAATGTTACTCCTTACCCTAGACAACTTTTAAAAGGTCGTAACAATTAATGGGGTCTCGTCTGGGATCTTTATCAAAGTAATTCTTTGGTAATTGTGGTAATTTTGTGGTTGTGTGTGGCAATGCTTTAGTTGGAGTATGTGGCAGCATAGGAGTCGCTCATGCGATTTAGTAGTGTTTTGGTTTGAGTGGTTTGTCATTATGGAAAAGTTTAACTTGGAAGATTTTGTAATTAGTCCATCTGTAAAACAGATTGAAATATGCAGAAAGCAGGATTTGGTGAAGATAACGGATCATTTTCAGATTCATTTCAGTAAACAGTATTGTAAAAAAAAAAGTTAAAGCAAATGTTAATCTTGCATTTGAACGAGTTGCAGGTTTGGCCTACGTCAAACGTGGAAGGTGGTGTTGACGACGTGCATGGCGTTGCTCATGAGCAGTTCATTTCTGGGGAGGAGGATAAGCGGAGTGGCGGAGCTGATGCTGATGCAGAGGCGGAGGCCGAAACTATGACCGGCTTACCACCGTTTGATCCATTAACACCCAGTTCTGTTGGTTCACTGGAAGGGGTGCGACTTAAAGTCTGTATGGCCCAGTTTCATTATGAAGCACAAGAGAGAGCCCAGACATGCCAAGCCGAATTGAACTTGAAACTGGAAATACGAAAGCTGGATATCGAGGTCGAGAAACAGGTGAAGCTGAAGCAGCTTGAGTTAGATGCATTAAAAATATTACTGGCTCAACTGTACAGCCGGACCTCTCTCAAGCCCATTTTCCTTCACTGCAAGGTGGTTTGTCGCCCGACAATTTTGACGCAAGTAAACACATTGCACTTGTTCCTCAACTTAGAGAAACTGAAGTAGATACTTACTTCAGTGCATTTGAACGCATCACCATTTCTCTTCGTTGGCATAAGGACGTCTGGTCATTGCTTTTGCAATGTAGGTTATTTGGCAAAGTGCAAGAAGTTTGTTCTACATTATCAATTGAAGAAAGTCTGAAATATGAATCTGTAAAATCTGTTATCTTGTGAGCATGTGAATTGGTCCCGGAGGCTTATAGGCAACGTTTTAGGAAACACAAAAAGAACATTTGTGTAATTTACAAGGGAGAAGCGAGTGTTATTTGATAAATGGTGTTCTGCTAGTAAGGCAAATGATTTCGAATCTTTAAGAGAGTTGATGTTGCTGGAAGAATTTAAGGGATGTTTAGCTGAACGTGTAATAGTGTATCTTAACGAGCAGAAAGTTAATACTTTATCACATGCAGCCGTACTCGCGGATGAGTGTATTTTAACTCAGAATAATGTATTTTCTTCTACAAGTCCTGAAAAGTTACAGACTGACAGTTCAAAACTCTCAAACGTCACGTTAAAAATTTATGATAAACTTGAACCAAATAATCGTTCAAAGACCGAAGACCTAGGTGAGATAATGTCAGATGCAGAAATACTTAAATTGCCAGAGTCACTTGAGAAAATTTTCACTGGGCAAAAAGAGGATTAAACTCTTGTGACTTGTTTTAATTCTGCTATTTTCCTTGATGTGGCTAAATGTTCTTACTTCCTGGATAATGACTTACTGATGCGAAAGTGGTGTTCTAATGCTGAAGAGATTTTAGACTGGAATGTTGTGTATCAAATTGTGGTTCCGTTTTCCTATCATCAACATGTCTTGTGCTTGGCTCATGATCACCAGCTGGCTGGTCATTTAGGAGTTACCAAGACACATAATCGGATTTTGAGACACTTTTTTGGGCCGGGGCTAAACAAAGATGTTGTTCACTATTGCCGTACTTGTCAGATTATTGGAAAGCAAACCAGAGAATTCCACCCGCTCCTTTATCTCCTATACCTGCAATGGGAGAACCGTTCGAACACGTGTTGGTAGACTGTATTGGTCCATTACCAAAAACGAAGTCTGGAAATCAGCTTTTTTTTAACTGTTATGTGTATGGCCACCCTGCACCTGTTAGTAAATTCTCCAGTTCGGACTTCCAAAAATTATACAGACTGATAAAGGTAGAAATTTTGTACTGGAGACATTGAAAATTTCACACAAAGTCTCAAGTGCATACCACCCACAGAGTCAGGTTGAGAGGTTTCACCAAACCCTTAAGTCTTATATGTCCTTTAATCTTATTTGCTGTAAGAGAAACAACTCAAGTATCTCTTGGATTTAGCCCCGCTGAACTTGTGTTTGGACATCAAGTTAGAGGTCCGATAAAAGTTCTTAAAGAACAGATCTTAAAGCCTACGCTTATGTCAAAAACTAATGTATTGGATTATGTAAGCACTTTTCGAGAACTTCTTCATACTGATTGGCCGTTAGCTAGAGAGTATTATATCGCAAGTATTATAACAGTCTCAGTTACTTTGCATTGTTCATGCTATAATAAATTAAAGGGGGGAATCATTTATTTTGTTGCTTGCGTCATTTGTATTCAACATATTTAGATTTTTAACAAACATGTTTAACATACCCACATCAAAAAACTTGTCAAACCACACAAATATATATATACAGTAAATACACCTCCAAATGACTTCCATGAGCATAAGCATGAGTATATGGCAAATGGGCATTATGTCAGAAACAGTCCAGTAAACAGACTTATCTGAAGATGAACAAGAATGTGTAGGTTGATGAGGAGGATAATAATGTTCGAACTTTTATCCCTCTTTTGGATGCTAAGGCCCATGACCTAGAATCCAACTAAATCCCAGAGAGAGTTTCTTCAGTCAAGTAAGCAGCATATTTGTCCATAACCATCCCACATAGTCACAGCAGATGAGCAGTAGCTACACCATAAAGTAATCCTCTTTGAGCAGAAAACCATAAAGTTTCTCAAAACAGGGTTAAGGAGACCATTACAACAGAGCATGCGGAAGCTTCAAACATGATCTCTCATTTTACTCTTCAACTTCCTGTTTTATCCCCTAAAGGACATATCCCTATGTGTCCCCCTAGTGGCCAGGATGAACTGTTAACAAAACTGTGTTAAACCCTCTGACAGGCAGTGACTGTTACATAACTCAGAAAGACATGAAGCACAAATATGATAGAAAGCGGTAGCTTGATCATTTAAACCTGTTGACAAAGTGCTGGTGTTGTTACCTGTGGCAGGATCATCTTTGTCTGCTCGTCAGAGAGTCGTCAATGTCAACGACAAGTGCCACGGAACAGACTGCCGGCCATGCTACCTCGTCTGTTGCAATAGCCGTGGATCTGATGCCACCTCCTGATACGTTGGATGTGGGCATAGATGGAGTGGTGTTTCACCATGATTTTCAGCAGAGTGCAAGGTTAGCAAATTCTAGAATTTTAGAAGATCTTTCCTCATATATTGACCATCTAACTGTGACTCAGAGAATAGACATTGTAAAATTACTCAGTGATTTTAAATGTTTCTTTGGTGATGTTCCTATGCAAACAAATGTTCTGAAACATGACATTAATCTAACGGTGCTCGGCCTATCAAGCAACATGCCTAAAGGGTAAGTTCATTGAAACGATCTGTTATGCGGAAGGAGGTAGAGTATTTGCTGGAAAACGATTTAGCTAAGCCCAGTTGCAGTCCCTGGTGTCCTCCGTGTCTATTGGTTCTAAAACCTTACAGCACATTCAGATTTTGTACAGATTACCATAAAGTAAATGCTGTCACTGTACCAGACAGTTACCCGTTACCTCGCATGGAGGACTGTGTTGATAACATTGGGTCTGCACGTTTCGTTACAAAGCTTGATATGCTGAAAGGAAACTGGCAAGTTCCGCTCACCTCACAAGCTTCAGCTATTTCAGCTTTTGTAACACCAGATAACTTTCTGCAGTATACACATATATACATATATGATGGCTTTCAGATTAAGGAACGCTCCAGCAACTTTCCAACATCTTGTTAGCATTGTTTTCTGTGATGTGCCAAATCTTGATGATCTGCAGTTGTATTCGTTGATTTAGAAAGAACACATTTGTCTGTTGAGAACCGTATTTGAACAACTGATGAAAGCAAACTTAACGCTTAATTTATCAAAATATGAATTTGTTATAGCATCTGTCACTTACCTTGGAAAGGAGGTCGGCCAAGGCCAAGTACGACCGGTAGCGGCTAAAGTCACGGCCGTAACAGATTTTCCGATTCCTATGACCCGTGGAGAGTTGCGAAGGTTTTTGTGTATGGCAGGCTATTATAGTAGCTTTGTAAGAATTTTTTGACTGTAGTGAGTCCTCATAATTCACTACTTAGACCGTTGAAATCTTATGTGTGGTCTGCTGAGAGTCAGCATGCTTTTGAGTCAGTTAAAACTTTGATGTGTAATGCACCTGTTTTAATGTCACCTGATTGTACAAATTCTTTTAAACTAGAGGTGGATGCAAGCTCCATGGGTGTTGGTGCTGTTCTTATTCAAGAGGATGAGATTGGAATCAAACATCCAATTAGTTATTATTCTCAGAAGTTTAATAAACATCAGCTAAATTATTCAACGATTGAAAAAGAAGCCCTTACTTTACTGCTCGAGTTACAACACTTTGAGGTTTACCTTGGATCCAGTAGTTTACCAGTTGTGGTCTACACAGATCACGACCCTCTTGTGTTTTTAACTCGTATGTACAACAGAAATCAGCGCTTAATGCAAACATAGGAAGGATTCGGAGAATGTCGTGGCTGATGCTCTCTCGAGAGTACAGATGGGTATAATATTTATGTTGTTTTCACAAACGAGTTGGTTCTTAAGGGTAGGAGTGTTACGTCTCTAAATATGTTTTGTGGGAGTGCCAGTGCTTTTGTCTGTTTTTGTATGCCACCCCCTGTATGTTTTGTTTATTAGCTTAGAGAAGGGAAGTATACGGTGCTCGGAACTGAAGACTTTCTTTTCTTGTTTATTTTCCTTAGTTAGGTTAGAGGTTTAAAACAGTTAGTATTGGTTTTGTTATTTTTCTTCATTTACTTTGGTGTCACTAACTTCTCATTTTCTCTTAGGTTTATATTTTGTTTGAATTGTCCATTTATCTCCTTTCTCACCTGTATATAATAAATCACACATTTCATTGTTATTTCATGTCCCTGCATTCTTCTTTTTGCTTACTACATCCACAAAATTTACCACAACCATAAATGTTACTCCTTACCCTAGACAACTTTTAAAAGGTCGTAACAATTATACTCCACCTCTGTGTACCTTTGGACATTTCTATATTTATTGTACGTCTTTTGTGCTGTTGGTACTTTGTCAAAGTAGCTGCAGTTGTAACACTTTACACTGTGCTGTTGACTGAACCAGAGTTGTGCATGGATGTAATGATGGGCCGGGAACAGAAGACGCTGAATCTGTATGCAGAGATTTATTGAGAAGGCAAACATTCCAAAACAGTAGGCAAAGGGAAAGTCAAAAAACAGGCAAGAAATTCCGAAAAGCAGAGAGCAAAATCCGTGTGGCAAACAAATCTGACAAACAAATCCAAACACAAAAAAATGAACAAATTGAACATGGGCAAAATACAGCAAGACAAGCAATGGAACCACAAGGTAATGCAAGGAAAAAACTGACAATACATTGCATTATACAATAGCACAAGGTTTCCTCTGGTGGGCTGGAGGGGAAACGCAGGTATTGCTGTAACAATGGGGTTATTCTTCTTCACTAAATCTACACTTCTGTTTAGTGAAAGTGGTTTTAGTTTGATGACAAATTTAAACCTTACCCTAAGTTTTAGCCCTGCATGTTTGTGATGTATGTTTGTGATGTGGAACACAAAACACAGAGATACACTAAAACACAAACTTGAAATGTACTTTTATTATTTAAGCAAGTGCTCAGAAATCCCAGGTATAGAAACCATCAACATGTCATTATGCAGACATCCTGATAACACACATTATATATATATACATATATATATATATATATATATTATATATATATATATATATATATATATATATATATATATATATATATGTGTGTGTGTGTGTGTGTGTGTGTGTGTGTGTGTGTGTGTGTGTGTGTGTGTGTGTGTGTGTGTGTAATGTATATGTGATGAAAACAAAAACATGAAGAATAATGATGATTTTAATATAACTGTTTGCATGGCTTGGTGTTCTAAACTTCCTGCATATGTGTAAATTAGCTGAATATCATATAGTTCTTTTTTCATAGAAAGCAAACAAATAGCAATTATACTGTATGTGCAAACCAACACACTGTAGTTTAAACATCAGGTAAATAGATTTCACCTACATTACCCAGAAACCCCTTTATTAATAAGAACAGTCAATAATAATAATAATAATAATAATAATAATAATAATAATAATAATAATAATAATAAAAGAGAATAAATGAGACATTGCTGTAGATCAGCTGATGATGGACACAGATGATGGACCACGACTTGTCTTCAGTCTTCATGTTTAATAAAACAAATCTTCAAACAAAAACGATGAAAAAATTTTTAAATGTAATATCAAAAAAGCGCAGTAAAACACAAGCATACAAAAACACTGTGACTAACCATCATAGGTAGAGCAGATGAAGTTGAGCTTCTGGCTCTCAGGCAGCTCGATCCACTTCTGCTCTCCTCCAGACTGCACTGCTCCGCTTCTCTTCTCATGACTACAGTCTTCATTCCAGGTCCCATTCCCTGGTGCCCAGCCCTGAAAGCAGATTATTGATCCAACAACCCAGAACCAGACACGCTGGGCGCAGTCGTGACGCAGGCCGAGCCACACGTGTTCAGTGGAGGCGTTTTGAGTCACTTCCTTCACCCAGAGCTGCATCTCCTCGGTGCGCACTGACACCAGGTCATGATGATGGCTCCTGCAGTATGTCAGAGCTTCCCACCAGGTCAGCTTTTCCTTAATCAGGATCACTTTATCTGGATAAAAGAGGCAGCATTCATAAAAGCTAAAGTGAACATTTACAACCCAATAGTTTTTCATCTTTTATTTAGCCGAAGATTTAAACAGGAATCTGGATATAATATCCTGAAAATATTGTTAATATAAATATTTTGTTTTGCAAATTTTATTAAAAAGTTAAATTATCTCTCTCATCCATTTGTGATTGTATTTATAAAACAAAGTGTATTGTATACAGTTCATGATCATACAAAACAGCATCAGTAAGCTTTAATAAAAGAAACACTTGAATCCGCATCATTTAACTCACTCTCATGGCAGATGAACGGGAGTTTTTCTGTGCAGTTCACATCAGTCCAGTAACGTTGCTCAGACTCAGACACTGCAGCACAGATCAAACTTCCACTGGGTTTGTCAGATCTCCAGTATCGGAATGTGGAGTTACTCCGATCTGACCAATACCAGGAGTCATTAAACAGACCGATCCAAACGTCTGTACTGTCTGAAATATTAACCACACTCCTGATCTCGTCATTCTCAGTTTGGTTCCTCACACTGACCAGGTCTGTGTATTTCTCTCTGCAGTAGGTCTGAGCATCGTACCAGCTCTTTTTATCACTAATATATACATATTTATTAGTGTTTGTGTTTTTTTCTGAAAATAAAAATAAAAATTTACACAATGATTAGATCATTCATGACTTCATTAGATTTTTGCTGATTCTTAAGTCAATAAAAGAACTTTATTATTAACTTTATTGTCTGGAAAAAAAACAAACAAACATGCAGTTAACACAATTAATAGCTCATTCATTACTACATTAGATTTTTGCCTTTTGTGCCAATAAAGGAACTTTAACAAAAAACTAAGACAAATAAATAATACAATTAGATCCTCCATTTTAGAATTAGATTTTCATCACTGTAACATTATTAAATATATTACTTTTTATTAATCTCTCTTACCTTCATAACATACAAAAGGAAAAAAATTTTCACACTTGTAATCATTCCATAATGGACCGGCATTCCAATATGCCACACAGTACTGATTTCCCACAGCATTGTTTGGTTGTCCCCTGTCCCAGTGTGTGTAAGTGACTCGGTCTCTGTAGAAAGTTTGGTCTTCCAGAGACCACAGCCATCTCCCAGGTCCTGCTCTCTGTAGACCAATCCAAGCTTTCTTTGCATTTTCCTTCATCAGTGTGTGATTCAGCTTCTTCATCTCTCCCATGTTGCTGATGGTTGCCAGATCAGTGTAATTCACTCTGCAGTAAGTCTGAGCTTCACTCCAAGTTTTATTCTCATTCACAAAGTGATAGTGATGAGGAATATATGCTCCTGTACCACATACTACTGTGAAAAACATAAGAAAGAGACGTGTTATTGCATGATGCTATGATACGATTTTAAAATGTTATCTCTTACTTTCAAAATCAGTTTTATTTTATTTTTATTTCCTGGAATAACAGACCAACCCTTCACATTATTATAGTCTCATGGTTTTAAGGTTCTTAAATGTTCTAGGTAAAATATTCCAGGTAAAAGTTCCACCATGAAACATTGTACACTTAATAAACAAAAGTGACTTTTTAAACCTTTTTTTTATTATTATTTTCACTCTCTATTTTTTCTATTTTGTGGAATCAGAAACAGAAACTAAAGCATGACGAAATGTATTATAATAGAACATTAGCTAAGCAGCTAGAAATGAATTCAAGTTGTTCAACATCAACATGATCATTTAATCCATGAAAACTGGCTAAATGTTTCTTGTGCGATTCTTTATTTTGTTTGTAATCAGATCATCAAATGTCTCTTTACACTTCATAATAAAACACTTTTGTCTCTGTTTATGTTTCATTCAGCTTGGAATCACCCTAAGTGATGCTGTTATTAGAAAGATTACAGTCTGCTTTTTGTATATTTATGCGAAATATTCATGAGGTCAGGTGCATATTAAGTATATTAAGTTAAATATATGTTAGAAAGCTTCCTTGAGAATAGACCTCATGATTAGGATCTCACAGAACACAACAAGGTTTGTTAAGCTCACAGCTAATGTCATGTTCCAGTTTGGGGTTTTATTTAAATATGACAAATAGTGACCATGCACAAAACTGTGTTGTAAAAGCAGGACATGGCTTTTAAAATGGCTTCAGATAAATATAGTCTGATGCCCGTGTTTGTGCTAAGACAGAAGTATCGGACTTTCACCACCGGTGCATCAGCAGATTTTTCACCCACTTTTAAGCTGCACAATACTTCAGCATTGAGGGCTTCATTTGTTGATACAAAAATAGCCTCAGATTACAAAGAGAAAAAATAATGTTCAAACCTGTTTCAAACTGAAACTAAAGAGTAAATACAAGAATTGGCATCAAAATAAAGTCATCTATAGCCCCACATTCACAGAGTCTGTCTTTTTCATTTAAATAACACACACACACACACACACACACACACACACACACACACACACACACACACACACACACACATACTCACACACACACACACACACACACACACACACACACACACACACACACACACACACACACACACACATTGTGTACACACTGACCTAAGAAGAGAAGAGTCACTGAATCGAGGTGAACCATATCTGTAAAGAAATTGTCAAAAAATCATTTCCAACATTACAGCTTATGAATTAACAATCTGACTCTTTCTGTGTTCTGTTATCAGTTATATTACTGTAGTAAAGTTATTAATTCACCAACTTCTCTCTCTCTCTCTCTCTCTCTCTCTCTCTCTCTCTTTCTCTCTCTCTCTCTCTCTCTCACACATAAATAAAACAAATAAATACATGAATAAATAGATATCCGTACCTCATGTATGTCATGTACTCCACACAGGGTGTGTGTTATGAGTGTTCTTCTGTTCTTCACCTCACTTTGTGCACCTGAACATAACAAACCTCTTATTATACAGTATTACTGTCCTCTTTCAATCTCACCCATCACTTTACATATTCCCTTAGGTACAGATGTAATCTCAGTATCTGCTGTTCATCAGAGTTTTGCTGTTGCAGTGACACTGTTATGTGTTTTTATCTGGAACATATTTGAATATATCCCTGTGAGATGTTCATATTTACAGAATAAATGCTGCAGGGTTTTTCCATGACTTTGGATAAACAAAAGACAGGTGAACAGAAAGAGTTGTATTTAAAGAATGAAGAATGTGAACTTAGTTCTAATTCTTATTATACAGTCGTATGCAAAAGTTTAGGAACCCCCTGACAATCTCCATGATTTTCATTTATAAATATTTTGGGTGTTTTGATCTATCAACTAACTGAAGGACACTAAAGTAATATTTCAGTAGTGAAATGAGGTTTATTTTTTTAACAGAAAATGTGCAATATGCATCAAAACAAAATTAGACAGGTGCATAAATTTGGGCACCATTGCCATTTTGTTGATTTGAATACCTGTAACTACTTAGCACTGATTAATTGGAACACACAATTGGTTTGGTGGCTCATTAACCTTTGAACTTCATAGACAGGTGCATCATATCATGAGAAAAGGTATTTAAGGCCAATTGCAAGTTGTTGTTTTCTTTGTCTCTTTTCTGATGAGTGGCAACATGGAGGCCTCAAATCAACTCTCAAATGACCTGAAAACAAAGATTGATCAACATTATGGTTTAAGGCTACAAAAAGTTACCACAGGGCTATAAGCTGTCAGTGTCCACTGTGAGGAACATAGTGAGGAAATGGAAAACCACAGGCACAGTTCTTGTTAAGGCCAGAAGTGGCAAGCCATGTTGTAGACGCAAAGGCGAAGGATGGTGAGAATGGTCAAAAGCAGCCCACAGTCCACCTCCAAAGACCTCCAACATCAACTTGCTGCAGATGGTGTCACTGTGCATCGTTCAACAATTCAGCGCACTTTGCACAAGGTAAAGCCTTTTTTGCACACACGCCGTAAACAAAGTCGCTTGAGGTTTGCAAACGCACATTTGGACAAATCAGCTTCATTTTGGAATAAGGTGCTGTAGAGTGATGAAACACGTTAAAAGTAAAGGAGATATAATGATATCGGCATTGTTCCCCTTGACATAGAGCTAATGTATCTGCCTGATCAGTACAGTGGGCACTTGGACAATATGAGCTTCAAGGTCTCGAGTATGTCAGAAAGTTGTAGATGTGAACAACCATGCACTTAAGGTCACTGAATATTTTTTAACAAAGGCTTGAAATACAGCAGGCATTTTGTTAAGTCTACATAGTATGACCAAGTACTCCTGTCCCCTGGTAGTGTGGAATGTGGTTTTCCACTTGACTCTCTCTCGCCAGTGGTTCATCTTTGTAACTTTCCAAAGCCTGGGTCTCTGAGATAGACAGTAAGAATATTCTGCCTTTAGAAAGGGAGGTGTTCGGTAATAGATTGATAGTACAATCCCATGATCTATGTGGTGGCATTTGGGTGGCTTGTTCCTTGTTGAACACCTCCCCCAGGTCATGGTATTCCAGGGAGATGTCAACAACGTGAGTGGTGTCTAGGATTTCAAGGTGGAGGTGGAGTGGCACCGGAAGCTCATAGAGAATGAGTGGTGTTTGAGGAGCTCCATGAGGTGGTAATGTGCGTTGTTGTTAAGTTTATTTGTTAAATTTAAATTGGCCTGTAGAAGAAGTTAGTGTAGCTCATAACAAGCCTGATATCTCGTTCCATGCTAAACGACTGCTTCCTGACTGCCATTTTCCCCGGACCTCCATGCTGAGATATCAACGTCTTGGGGAATCCCTATTCTGCACTTCTAATTATTCGACTATTGTAGGGCCAGTGGTATGCAGCCATGCCTAGTGTCTCTCCCCTACATTGCCCACATGGAGGAAGCCTGTGCTCCCTTCTAAGCCATGTAGAGTCACCTAAGCCATTGTGTGGAAGGCCTACATGGAAGCAGGACAAGCCAATGTGCCCCTGCACAACATGGTGGTCTTGCAGGCCTACCAGGCTGACCTGCTAAAAGAGCTTAACTGTGGAGGGGATTGAACCTCAAGGCAATATCAGAGCTCCACCGAGCCAAAGATCTCGCACTCCGTGCCACGAAGCAGACGGCCCACACCATAGGTTCTATGGCTGTATTTTTTGTCACAAAGAGGCACCTGTGGCTTAATTGAACAGAGATTTGTGACAGACATAGATCCTTTCTCCTGGATGCCCGATTTCGCCTGTTCGGGGAAGTAGTGAGTACTGTCGTCAACAGCATTCAGGGAATTTATCCATTGTCACAGTGAGCAGCCTGGGCCATCTTCCAGCCACACCCAGCCCCCCCTCTGACCTTTCCTGCTCAGAGCGAGTGTTGCAGCCCGACCTCACCCATAAAAGTCTATAGAGGCCTATCAGCATGCCCAGACCCAGGCCTGTCAGTTAAGCTAAAAAAGAAATCCTGATGCCCGAGGGCTTCGATTCCTAGGAGCGTCATTCCTAGGGCAACTTCCCCTACAGTACCTCCTACTTTGTCGTCTCTGGAATTTTGGAGGTCAGTAAGGTCTGCCCTTACTCTCTTTTCTTGTCTCCTGGATCAGCACCTGCAGGGTATCAGGGAGATCAGCATGATGTTGACATCTTTTGTAGACAATTTGGTAGCATGGAAACTTCTAAGTGTGTGTAAGTGGGTCCTAGATACTGTAGAAAAGGGTTACAGGATCCAGTTCACCTCCTATTCTCTGTTTCAGGGTGTATTACCCACGGTTGTTGGCAAACACCTAACCACGTTTCTCCAAGAGAAACTGCTCTCGCTTCTAAGGAAAGGGACCTTAGTTTACGTTCCCCTCCCAGATCAAGACTCCAGCTTTTACATCTGGTATATTGTTGTATATATATATATATATAAATACAGGGGTCTGTGTCCAACTTTGGACCTGCAGGCTCTAAACGCTGAATGAGATTTGCATGATGAGTAGTTTGAAGGATGTAAAAAGCATTTAATCATTCAACAGCCACTTTAGTAGAAACAGTTACACCTATTCATGCAATTTTCTATATGTCATATATGCAATGCATAAAATCCTATACAAGCTTCAGTTAATGTTCAAATTCTAAAATATAGTGCCAAATAGGCTCAACAACAATGACATTAACATTGGAAGTCAACATCCAATGACCAGGATCCAACACATTATATAATATTCTGCCAAAAGGATGCAAAAGAAAACCTAAAATAAATGCCTTGTTACTTAACCAATAGTAAAGCAGTTCATCTAGTAGTACAGGAATGAATTATAACAATAATACAGTTCATTTAAAGCATTTTGCAGACACCCTTACATTTTACCTCATTTTATAGCTAAGCAATTGAGGGTTAAGGGCCCAGTAGTTGCAGAATAATGGACATGGGATTCAAACTCATAACCTTCCGATTGGTAGTCCAACACCTTAACTACTAAGCTACCACATCCTGCAATTTTTTGTCAGTGGAGTAAGTAGTGACAGCAATTGTGTCTTTTAAAATCTTGCTGTATGTGAACAGTCTGTTTTTGCTTGGACAAGAGATGGTTTCCAGTGGATATTTTACCATAGTGAACCCACTCTGGAAATTGTGAATATTTTACCATAGTGAACCCACTCTGGAATTTGTGAATATTTTACCATAGTGAACCCAGTCTCTCTCTCTCTCTCTCTCTCTCTCTCTCTCTCTCTCTCTCTCTCTCTCTCTCTCTCTCTCTCTCTCTCTCTCTCTCTCTCTCTCTCTCTCTCTCTCTCTCTCTCTCTCACCCTCTCTCCTCCCTCTCCCAACACACAAACAGACTCCCACACAAAACACACAATCATTGCATACACACTGACCTGGGAGTAGGAGCAGGTTGTTAAATGAGACCAACCATATTTACAAGTAACATAAAAGCTATTTAAAGACATTTACAAAATTACACCGTACGTTCAAGTGTATATATGAATAAACATCAGCTATACATACCCGTCAAGTTTCTCATGTACTTTTCTGATAAAGTGGATGTAAATGATCAGGGTGTTAATTGTGATGTTTGCAGTAATATATACCTGTTTACTCACCTTATTATTTGTGATCCTTGTGATTCCTGTTTGTAATTATTTTTCTGTCCTCTTCTATCCTCTCCCATCTATTTGCCCTCCCCTCTTGTGTCTGTTCTATATATGTATTGTTCTGCATTTCCATGAAACTATTTGCATAGAGGAAAGAATGATTTGTGTTTCTTATTTGGAATTAATTTAAATAAAGGATAGCTTTGTTTGGGCAAGCTGTTTGTGTTTACAGACAAACAGACTAAAAACTTGTGTTCTTTGATGGCTATAAAGTACAATCTGAGCTCCACAAACTTTGGACATGTAAAGTACAATCAATGTAAAGTAATGGCTTGTGATGTCAGACATGGTTGTATGTCCCTATATTGTTTTTTACTGTATTTTCTTGTTAGTCACCTTATTCCTTAGGTTCTATTCGTGTATGGCAGAGCAGTCACCAGATGGAACGGTAGGATGGTAAAAAGACCGATACATAGCAGTTGAGATTAGCATTATGTGCTTTGAGCAGGGACAAAGTATTGGTGTTCTCATCACACCAGTACTGATATTGTTTGGCTTTATACCCAATAGAATTTGCCCCTGGCTTGTCCAAGGCTATCCTGCATCCCAGGATGTGATATGTCCCTTAAGTGCCCAGGATGGTGGGTTTTCCAGTTATCCTGCAGGCCTACTGTCCTCTGTCCCAAGAGTCAGCAGAATAGGAGAGGCTGCATTTGCTTTACCCATTAAGGGCCTTGAGTAACTCCTCCTCCCGTTTTGTATGTTTTGGGAGTGCCTGGTGTACTGGGTAGTGGAGGCCATTACTCAGGCCTATGAGACATGCTGTCTTGTCTCACCTATTGGCATCAGTGCTCACTCCACTAGGGGTTTCGCCTCGTCCAGTGCCTTAGCCAGGGGTGTACCCCTTGAAGATATTTGTGCTGTGGCGGGTTATGTAGGGCTATTGATGTTCTGAAATAAAGAGCTGTTATTTTTTCACTTAGATATGACAACTGATATAGACACATGGAAACATTTTTCACACACACACACACACACACCCACACACACACACACACACACACACACTCGCACACACTCACACACACACACATCAGTCTTGCAGCACTAGTGACACGATTTCCAAGAAATTATGGAAATTAGGTATCTGCTTACCTCGGCAGTCAGCGAGATTATTTGCATAAAACAACACAATGTCTGAAAAAGTAAATAAATACATAAATATACATGAGGTCAATATGGAGCTGCAGGAGCAGGAGTCCTCGGGAAATAGCAACATGTCGGATAATGATTAATTTTTTTCTAATCTGTAGCCTATGTTGTTGGATCCATGTCAGGACCTCAAACCTAAGTGCTTTTATCTGAAGAAATGAAGAGACATTCATGAACTACAAACAAGTTATTTAAAATTTTCCATTAGATGATGTTTTCACATGATTCATTCATTTTTATGCTAATTTTTTCACAATTTATTTCTATATTTCATTAACCTTATGATGTCATAGTAAATGTGTGAGATCTTTTTTTGTTCACTTGCACTGACTAATAAATATGGTTTAAGGAAATATTAAGTAAAAGGTAAAAATGGTAAGGCAACTTTGATGGACCTGGGAAAAAACTTACAACCCTCCAATTAGTAGTCAAACACCTTAAACACTGTGTTACCAATACCACGCTTTATCCCCAGCATGTGATAAAAGTGCTACCACTTCAAACGTTTACATTTTGCACGGCATTTTGAGCATATAAAGAGTTGCCACCTTTAGTGCCAGTGAAGGAGAGGCGGCCTCTGTAACTTTTAAACCCAGTAAGATGAGTTGTGGCATCTGTAACCATAAGTCCTTATAAAGGACCTTACAACACTGCAGACTTCATGTTCAGCTCAGCAAACCTGTCACCTACAGAAGTTCTCTGATGACTCTGCCATTGTCGGTCTGACCACAGATGATGATGACAGGGAGTACAGAGGACCGATCCAGAACTTTGTGGACTGGTGCCAACGGAGCTGCCTCCAGTTAAATGCAGGGAAAACCAAAAAACTGGTGGTGAATTTCCATAGGTACAAACAAACTTCATTACAACCAGTGAACATTCAGGAAAAGGACTTTGTGAGAGTAGACTCTTATAAATACCTGGGTGTTCATCTGAACAGAAAACTGGACTGGACCTACAACACTGAGGCAATCTATAAGAAAGGGCAGAGCAGATTCTTTCTACCGAGGAAACTAAAGTCTTTTGGTGTACAGGGAGAGATACTGAAGACCTTTTTTGACTCGGTGGTGGCCTCAGCCATATTCTATGGAGTGGTCTGCTGGTGCAGCAGCATCTCTACTGCAGAAAGGAAGAGACTGGACAAGATGATCAGGAAGGCCAGCTCAGTCCTGGGGATTCCTCTGGACACTGTACAGGAGGTGGGAGAAAGGAGGATGGTAGCAAAACTATCATCATTGATGGAGAACGACTCTCACCCCCTGTATGAAACAGTGTCATCTCTGAGCAGCTCCTTCAGTGACAGACTGTTACATCCTAAGTGTATGAAGGAGTGATACAGACGCTCTTTTCTCCCTGCTGCTATTAGACTGTACAATCTGCCCCCAGTAAACCAGTCACCATAATACACACCATTATTACTGTTTAACTGCAATAATAAACAATAACAAAGCATTTTAAACATGTGCAATAACATAAATTTTTAAAAATGTGCAATATTACCTGTGTGCAATATGTCTTCAGTGTAACCACTAGTCTTTTTATACATTTTTGTTTTTGTATATATAGTATATTATATTATGTTTTTATTCTTTATTCTTTTTATATATTTTTTGCTGCTGTAACAGAGGAATTTCCCCATTGTGGGACGAATAAAGGAAGATCTTATCTTATCTCAACTCTATGTTTGACAGAATTCTTGGGGTCATATTCAGCATTTTTTCTACCTCCAAACATTACCGTGAAGTGTGTTACAAAGTGGTCCCAGCTCTCTTGAGATCATCACCAAGCTCCTCCTATGAAATCTCATGGGCACATTACTGTGGGGGTCAGAATTCTTGCTGGTTGGTAGGGGACCAAATAGTTATTTCACTTGATAAAATCAAATTGATTTATAACCTTTCTTTAATGTTTTAATGTTTTTTTCTGGATATTTCATTGATGTTTTGCATCTGTCTGTTAAAATAAACCTACCATAAAAATTCTAGGTTGTTAATTTCTCTGTAAGGGGGCAACTTACAAAATCTGCAGGGGATCTAATAATTATTTTTTCCCCTGTGTATATATATACACACAATGTAGTATGACCCATATAATCAGACAAACACCTAGTTTACTCACATTTGATATAAGCTTTTAGAGATTCTCTTGCTCCAAAGAAGATGCAGATGGTAAGCACCTGTCAGCCCTGGCAGCTTGCCTTGACTCCAAACACGTACTTGAACATGAAATCAAATTTCTCCCCAGAGTAAAGCAGGTATTCTCAAAAAAGCTGCCCAATACCTTGACCCAACTAATCCTTAATTATTGTGAAATGTAAAAAAGTCAGGAAAGATTCATCATATGATGATATCAGTATTCTTTATTGGCTCAGATTTGGGGAAATTCCTATGATTCCATTAGCTTGCTTTAACTCAAATTCTCAAAGGACAAATTCTAGGTGAAGTGAATTTTTCCACTGACTGAATGCCCATTAAGACACGTCCCATGATTCTGACGTTAGCCCCTTGTAAGAATGATAACTGCCACAACTACAGTCAGGACTAGTAACTGGTAGTGGAGATTTATTACTTCTACTGCAACTATTACAGGTCAGACTTTATAAGTTCTTGCATATTTACATGTACCATGGACATGGATCTCTCTTGGGGTTTCTCACATATCACACACATACGCAGCAACCATTATTTTTCCAACCTCTATTTTCCCTATGTAACCTAAGAAGAACTTGCACATCTTTTGCTCAAATTCTGGCACATAAGAAGCAATACTTTCAGGCAGATCTGAAATATGGCATGACATTCCATTTCATTCTTCTTAGCTTTGAGAATTCTGGGCAGGATCAGAAGAGTGTCAGAACTTTGTAATCATTTGCTATTTTTGGATTGGAACAAAATACAAAGAGGTTCCTCTTGACTTCTATCCTGCAACACCCAGAATTTCCTGGAGGCAACATGTTTATATTGATGCTGTTGTGTCTTCAAAGGTGAACATGTGAACCCTTACAATGGGATTCAAACAATTTCCAGTTTCATTAGAGAATATTTCAGCATTGTCAACTATGGACTCAGCATTGCTGTACTCTGTATACTCAGATTGGTTATTTGGCTCATCCTAGGATCCTGCTAGAGTTTGAAAGTGTGAATGACCAGCCAGATTACTGTACTGGGTCCAAATTAGTGTATTACACAATCGTGTCATCTTATGATATTCATTCATTCATTCATTCATTCATTCATTCATTCATTCATTCATCCATCCATTCATTTTCTACTGCTTATTCTCGAGTCACAGGGAGCCTGTGCCTATCTCAGGCATCATCAGGCATCAAGGCAGGATACACCCTGGACTGAGTGTCAACCCATCACAGGGCACACACACACACACTCATTCACTCACACACTCACACACTACGGACAATTTTCCAGAGATGCCAATCAACCTACCATGCATGTCTTTGGACCGGGGGAGGAAACCGGAGTACCCGGAGGAAACCCCCGTGGCACGGGGAGAACATGCAAACTCCACACACACAAGGCGGAGGTGGGAATCGAACCCCCAACCCTGGAGGTGTGAAGCGAATGTGCTAACCACTAAGCCACCGTGCCCCTCATCTTATGATATTACAGCCATTTATTTATTTTTACATAAAAAGAAAGTATCACTGCCATGTGTATAAATGTTATAAAGAAATAGGTGTACATTAGCTAAAAAGAAAATCTATGTCATGTTTGTCACATAGTGTTAGGAATTATATAATGGAGCATGTTTATTTGAGCTATAGAAATAATGACATTTAAAAAAAGTTAATTTTCCCATATACACTGTCTGTTTCCTGTTTGTGTCTTGTCCAAGATGAGTGTTACATTCCAGGAGGCTGAAGTGATGTATCACCAGTTCTGTGCTTCAGCCAGCCTGTGAAACATAAAGCCCTGGACATGATGGTCAAACAGAATTCCTTCGGTGGTTAGCTAAGGATATGCACCATTACCTGCTCTTTTCTGCAGGATATTTTATGTCCCAATAAATGGGAGAAAGTGGGCAGTATTCCTGCAAGGTAATAGCTTCACATCCTTTACACACACACACACACTGCAGGGACACTGACATCACGTGGCACAATTTGCAACATAGCTCAGATCTCAGGATCCATCTCTAGCTACATATACACTGATAGTAACTCAGTAGTGCAGCATTTTCTCTCTCTCTCTATTCTCTTACTCCCACTGCTGACATTTCTGAAGAGCTTCTCATTTATTACAGGTCACAGACACTAAAGTAGCAGTTTAAAAAGACAAAGAGACTCACTGTGGTCCCATCAGCAACTCTTTCCCCTTGTCTTAGTCATACACTTACCCCATATTTTATCACATGGCAGAACCTCACACTGGTGGACCTCATTTAATTTGTCAGTAGCTGGATCTCTTTAAAGTACATCCTGAAACCAGTCCTGATATGAACATGGTATGGAAAACTGCCAAAATGCCACCACATTATAAAATATCAGATGGCTTTCTAAGCTAATATACACACAGCTGGTCTAATCTAAGACAACAATCAGTCATCATTCACACTAGCAAGTGTGTCTAGTTGTTTTGGAGGTAAGATATGAAGCCACAGACAGGTTTTTACTTTTTTAACAATTTTAAAGAATAATTATATACTGCTCATTGCTGTTAATTATAATGAAGATCATAATAACGATCACCAACATCTGCCAAGTTGTCAGTGATGCGGGGATTAAAACAGACCCAAATGCAGGATATCGTAAAAATAAACTGATTTAATTAATAAATAAAACACACAAAACAGGGACACAGAAAAAAGAAGACATGAAACAAGACGTGACTAGAGATGACAACAAGGATTCTGCTTAATAGACAAGACAATCAACACATCAGGAACAGGTTTGCAGAGGAATAAACAAGGGCGGGGCAGACACGTGACACAGAACATAAACAAACGCATATGGCCAAAGTCCAGGCTGGATCCTGACAGTACCCCCTCTTCGAGTTGTACCTCCGCTCCCAACACGCCGATCCCGACAAGATGCAGGAGGGGGGTAGCGAAACACACAGCAAGGCAGGAGGGGGGAGCAAGGCACACGGTGAGGCAGGTGGAGGGAGCAAGGCACACGGCGAGGCAGGTAGGGGGAGAAAGGCACACGCCGGTGCAGCCAGAGAGGGCCGAGCGATTTCCACAGCCAAGCAGAAGGGCCGACCGATGTCAACAGCTGAGCAGAAGGGCCGAGCGATGTTCACAGCCGAGCAGAAGGTCAGAGCCCAACCCCCGAAACACCACGGCCAGACCACGTCTCAAAAACCAGAAAGGGGTGGAGGGCGCGAAAAATCCTCTGCCACGGAGCAACCAATAAAAAAATTATCCATGGGGCACAATACGGGCCTCCATGGACAGGAAGTGAGGCGACATCCTCCATGGAAAATCAGGAAGTGAAGCGATGTCCCCCACCGGACAGGTGCGGGGCGATGTTGCAGGACACTGGGAAATAAAAAAAACAAACCCGGGCTGTTGACATTGTCCGCCGGCAAGAAGTGAGGCGGCGTCCTCCGTGGGGGAATCCGGAAGCGGAGCGGCGTCCCTCACAGGAACATATAACATAACTCTTCAATCAGTTCCTCAGACCATATGCAAATCGAGTACATAAGCCAGTCCCACTCTGCAGAAGAAATGTTCCACGGGTAAAACGATTGCCATAAAGACAATAATAGTTCATGCACAGTCAAAACCTCAAGCAAACTAAACTTACTGGTTTAATAATTGATTTTAATTCATTAAAGAAATGTGTTGTAAAATCGCTTAATTATTTTTGGATAAACATTAAACTAAGTTTAATTAATCAGACCTGCAAAAGCTTATCATGTACAATTTACTGCAGGTCGAATTCATTATCTTCTCAGAATAGGTTATTTTAATCTATCATTCAAATCTTTAGTGCATGTTGTAAAAAAAAAAAAACATCTCCAGTGTTATTTGCCTTTGATTGAGGAGGTTTGAAGCACCTTCTAAACCTCAGTCACAGCGTGTTCTTTTAAACAGAGACAAAGAAAATTAGTGAACATGAAAGTTTGGTACATGTGTGACAGGATGTTTATTATATGCGGTTGCTAGGTCATCATACTGACATCATCATCATCATCATCATCATTAGGACGATGATCAACATCATCATGGGAGGTAAAAAAAAAAATTAAAAAATGGAGTAACGGGTCGATGAGCATGCAAATATCCCATTTTTATTGTTAGGATCGTGAAACTACATTTTTCAAGACAATTAGACCCTGAGGAAATCAATGTCTTATTACTGTGTTCATTATGTAGGCCAGTGAACACAGACCTAAATGGGCAGACAGAAGTCAGCGTGAATGGGCATCACCGACATCTCATTTCCATTTGCCACACCAACAGAGGAAAAAGAGCAAAAACTGGTGACACTAACAACATAACATGAATTATTTAGCAAACTATTTACATTGCATCATACACCAACGCTTCCTCCCTCTCTCTCTCTCTCTCTCTCTCTCTCTCTCTCTCTCTCTCTCTCTCTCTCTCTCTCTCTCTCTCTCTCTCTCTCTCAGGTACAAATCACTGCTTTCCAGCAGATATCAAGTCCAGTGTTTCGGTCCAGAGTTTTAATCCACCATAGCGCTCTTGAATTCTGGATTCTGATTGGCCAAAAGGTAATGATTCACCAGCTAGGTTTATATTAATGTTAATGTGCTTGTTCTAATGCATTATCATTTAGTTTTTTGTAATAAGCTTGCAATTAATGTTTAAAGAAGGAGTCTCCATTCAAAGCTTTACATTTTTGGTACAGAGCAGTTTACGCTCGTGCGGGTAACAAGAAAAGCTACACATTTTAAACATGTACTGTATATAAAAAAGAGATAGTGGAGAGGAACTGTTTACAGGAAGTATACACTTATAAAAAGCTTGACCTGATTGTTTTAGAAAAAAATACTTCAATACAAATGGAATAAAACAGGATGTGCTGTTTGTGAAAAATCCATCCATCTATTTTCTTTACCACGTAAACTTACAAGGTATCACAAGAAACCTAAATCCAAGGGGACTTCGTGGATGTGGTGCCAGTCCATCGCAAGGGAAATTCAGACACACACCAGAGAATTTAGAGATGCCAATCAGAATATAACGCATGTCGTTGGACTGTGGATGAAACTTGAGTAACCAGAGGAAACCCTTGAAGCATGAAGAGAACATCTTCTTGCAGTAAGGAGGTAGGAAGCGAACCTGCAACCCCTGAGGTGTGAGACAAATTCATTCAAACCTCTAACCCTGTTTTTTTTTTGTTGTTGTTGTTGGTTACTGTCTTTTAACAGCACAACAGAAGTTGTTTTATTCTGTACTTCTATACTCTGAATATTGTCTCAGCGTCCCAGACAAATGTGTGTGTTTTACTGCCGAATGGATTTAATCCATCATCTCACTGCTCCTGGAGCTGCTGTTCCACATGGACACCCAGGATACAGATCAGCAGTCTTAGAGGACATGAGTGTTAGTATGTGGAAGGTTCAAAGTTTTGGGAAAGACTTGTAACATTTAGGGAAAGACACAACGGGACATAAAAGATAAGCTTCACACTCATACACAACAAATGAATCAATTACGTTTATTTTCTTCTTCTTCTTCTTCTTCTTTTTCATATACATTTTTTTCATGTTTCTTTACAAAGCCAGTTAATTCAGTATAGACATTTAGAGCATGTGTATTAAACCCAGATTACTCCTGGGTCTTGGACAGATAATCGATCCACACACTGATTACAATAATCTCACACACCGGAATGTTTATTATCTAGATCGTTTAAAGAAAGACTAGAACCACACGATCATTAACACTCTTTGTGATAAATATAACAAGATATCATCAATAAAACTGTTAAAAAACTATAAACAGTGTATAAGTTATATTATGATTGTATTGATCTCGATTGTTGTTGACTCAACAAATAATATTTGTATGGGGAGGTGTTCCGGGCATGTTCAACCGGGAGGAGGCCCCCGGGGAAGACCTAGGACACGCTGGAGGGACTATGTCTCTCGGCTGGCCTGGGAACGCCTCGGTATTCCCCCAGAAGAGCTGGAGGAAGTGTCTGGGGAGAGGGGAGTCTGGGTGTCCCTGCTTAGACTGCTGCCCCTGCGACCCGGCCCCGGATAAGCGGTAGAAAATGGATGGATATGATTATTATTATTATTATTATTATTATTATTATTATTATTATTATTATTATTATTATTATTATTATTAATCATGATATTATTATTATTATTATTATTATTATTGTTGTTGTTATTATTATTATTTTTATTAATCATGAAATTATTATTATTATTATCATCATTATTATTATTATTATTATTATTATTATTAATCATGATATTATTATTATTATTATTATTATTATTATTATTATTATTATTATTATTATTATATTATTATTAACACTAATAAAAATATGATTTCGATTATGTCGATTGTTGTTGACTCAACAAATAATATATTATTATTATTATTATTATTATTATTATTATTATTATTATTGTTGTTGTTGTTGTTGTTAATATTAACAATAACAACAACAATAATAATAATAATAATAATAATAATAATAATAAAATATTATTTGTTGAGTCAACAACAATCGACATAATCGAAATCATATTTTTATTATTGTTAATAATAATAATATTATTTGTTGACTCAGATTATTATTATTATTATTATTATTATTATTATTATTATTATTATTATTATTATTATTGTGGTTTCCATTTGTGTTTACTTTTCTTATCCCAATCGTATAAATATACGCTACAGAGTGTATAAAAGTAAATAAGAAATAAGATATGAAATTAATTTATGTATGAGGATCGAGCCTAACAGAAGAAGCAGGAAGTTTTCTGAGAAGAGACGCTTATTAAACACGAGTCTCCAGAGTCAGAGATAAATAACACTCAGACATATAAAGCTGTTGAAGTTTCAACATTTGTTCAACATTTTATCAGCTTCAAGTTGGAGAGATCTTATGCTTCATTTCTTACTTTACAACAAAAATGCTTTGGTATCATTCAGTAAAGGCTTTTACACGTAAAATACAAATGCATAATTCATTCTGCAGTACTTTGGTAGGAAATAAGCTGCCTTGCATAAGTAATCACCCCCTTTAACTTCAGTATAATTTGCAGAGTAACTAAAACATTTTACAAACGTTGCAAAAATAGAGACAAGTTCAAGAAGGAGGTGTGTAATGAACTCTTACACAAGCCATTGTAGATATTTAGCCAGACAGTCTTGTATTCGCTCCTCTTCCTCCTTCCAAATGTCACCGTTCACTTAATTAAATAATTAATTAATTAATTAATAACCGAATGACGTTTTGGTTCAATAATTCTTTTCATCTTTTTTTGCAGAACCCCCCCCCCCCTTTTTTTTAGCAAAACACACATTTTTGTACATGTTTTAGATTTATTTACTTGCTTTGACATACTGCTGAAATATTATTAATAAAATATGTATTAGACCTGGTCACTTCCTGTGTTTTCTGTGATCAGATAGCTGTCCGACAGTAAAAAGAGCAGGTCTAAATGCCCTCCGAAACGTTTTGGAGACGGATATAAATCCGATTGTTCAAACCACTACAGGAGGTGGTCTGGGACGCGTTTCAGATGAAACCGGACAGGTGTAATTGAATGTGGTTGTTCAAGCCACATACGTCAACGCTATACTCCTCCCAAACGGAGGTACGTCACTCGCAGGTGATCTTTCACCCAGGCGTCTCGTCGGGTCTTAAAACGCGCTGCTGCTCCAAGTGAAAATGCAGCAAACAGTAAAACGTCGTAAAAAGTTTATTCGTCGTCTTTTTGATTGCGTTCTGACAACCGCATACACCAAAGTGTGTTCCATTTCAATTACCCCGGAAATGAGGTAAAATATATTTGCATTTTGTTGCAAAAAGTCGGCGAGGTTATGGAGGAAGTATTGTATCATCTGGTGCAAGCAAACATATCATGTAATGCTATAATGTGATGTAGTTTGAAAACGTGACACAAACGCGGCGACTGGTAACATGTGTGTTAAGCAAAAAAAAAAAAAGGCTTCGCCGGCGTATAATTGTGACGAATGTCGATGTAGATTGACGTAAACGTCGCATCAAATCCGCCTTGGATGTTCACACTGCAGCCACATTGGAAAAAATCAGATTTGGGTCTGATTCAGGACCACATATGGAAGTGGCCCAGATCTGATTTTTAAAAAAATCAGATCTGGGCCAGATTTGAGTGTTCACACTACTCCTGAAGAAGTCTGACCTGGTCACTTGACCCCAAAAAAATCGGATTTGGGCCACTTTTACCTGCAGTGTGAACGGGGCCTATGTGGCCTGATGTAAATGGAACAGTTTTAAGATGGTGAACACCGTTCCACATGTGGAACAGTACCGCTAGGGGCTGAAGCTGCATAATTTCATTGTAACTTTTAAGCATTAAATCCTCTAAAAACACGAAAGTTTATACTCTCAATATTTTTTTAAGCCCACGCACAAAGCATAATATGATTCATAGCCGTCATACTCTTAGAAAATTTTTTTGGAAAAAACTGACCTAGGTGGCGCTAGACCAGTTTTCCCTTACCTTTAGACGCATCCCTTTCTTTACTGGGGTAATATATTCCAAAACAAATATTCCACAAAAATCCACACAGGTCCAAGGAACTGGAATCTGTAAGCCTTATAATCCAAAACGCTTTGGTCGCGCCGCAAATATTCCGAAAAATGGATTGGAAACAGTGGTGCGCCACCATCTTTGTTTCGGCTTTAACTTCTCATTGGGGTATTCAAAAATTCTAAACTTATATTTATATATTCATATTTACTTATAATTCTAAACTTATATTTATATATTCATATTTATAGCCCAGGACATAACGAATCAAACAAGCCCTCACTTGAGCCAATCGGTGCTTGTATTGCAGAGATAGACGGCTGAGAAGCCAATGATGTCATGACATCATTTTTGGGAACCCGCCTTTGACTGACAATTACTCCTTCTAATAGCAATGAAATTGGCCGGGACCTATACAGCTTTAGAGGTTTTTTCTTTAGCCAATAAGGAGACGATTCCAACGGTATGCCACGACCCCCCTCTCTGCTGCTTGCTTCTGCGCAAAAATCGTGCGCGATGGGTTTATTGCGCAATCCTCGACCTTTTCACACTCTCACAGCTCAGGGTGTCAGGTTACAGGCCTCTTTACACAGCAGAATAGTAGAGAGAGAGGCTGTGCTTGTTTTAAGCCATTTAAACTGAGCATGCAGTCTTTTAATTCAAAGTTATACAGTAAACAAGTAAACAAGAAACACATGACCGGATGGACATGTCCATAGAAAAATTGAGAAAAAAGTTTTATTGAAGCCATTTTTGGGTCTTTTGACTTGATTTTTTTTATTGAAAGCCAAGACATGTGGCTATGACACTCAGTTGTTAAATGTTACCTATCATGTTCCAGAGAATTAAGATTAATTAAAAATCTCAGGCGAAAATCAAAACATTCCATTCTAGCCTCTGTAAAAAAAAAAAAAGCACATTGTTAAATCACGATCTAGATGTTTCTCAGTTCCTTTTTCTTAAAGAAATTCATCTACACGCAGGGACCTTACTTTCTCCTCCTTAGTTATTTAAGTAATAAACTGCAAATTCAAATCACTTTCAAGCAAAAGGATAGAAAAAGGATGATGTAGTGACAAATCATAGAGCTTAAAATTAGCATCCATACCGGTGGCTTATTACAACATGAGGTGTTAGAGGAACACTAAGTACTAACACTTTTATCACTGAGCTGTATAATTTGGGACGACATGCTAAGATCCTTCCACACAGTAAGGCTCGGTATTCATTAGTCTCTTGAGAGAAGGAAGAAACTATAAGTCGAACAGCAGGGAATTCATTTTCTATCTTATTTTCTACTTAGCCAAAGGGAGTCTATATCTCCACACTGTCAAATAGAGTTAATCTGCTTTAAATATGTCGTCTGCTATTAAAGTAATCTTATTCGAGCAGCTTAGTTTTTACATCCTGTGACCGTCACTGTGTGAGCACTGAACACATTTTTTTTGTCTTTTTATAATAAACGTATCTTTCTTCACAATTAACAACCGCAGTTGTGGTCTCTGGCAGAAAGGTAAAACGAAGATGAGGAGAACCCTGGAAGAACACAGCGGGATCACCTAGAAAAAAAAAAATCTTTTAATCATCAAATGTTGAGCTGCTGTGACATGCTGGAGGTTCGAGCACACAGTGGTAAAGTTAAACAAGAAGCCAGAAGAAGGAAGTGAGGAAGAATTGAGACTTTGTACACCAACGGAGAGAATCACAGAAATCCTTTCTGTAGGATAAAATTCTCAAATAAAATGTAAGAAATTAAAATTCACTAATAAATTAGTACATGTTTGTAAGTTCATGTATAAATTTACACCTAAGAATAAAGAAATCTGCTCTAACAAAGACTAAATCACAAGACAACAATCGTATAGAACCCTGGTTTTAAATGCTAATGGATAATAGCATCTGTTAAATGAAGAGCTGTTACTGTTGTCCTTTTACCCAGAGAATGTACTGGTACTACAGCGGGATTTGAAGACAAATGGATGGAGAGCGACGTACAGTAAAAGGAGTAAAAAATGCACGGTGTTTAATATCAGTGTGCCATTCTGCGTTCGATACAGAGGATCGGTGTAAACTATGAAAGGTTGAAATGGTGTTAATTCATGTTTTTTTTCTTATACAGCATGTTTATTTGTTAATGAATACATTAAATAACAATTATAAATATATTTATTGTGATCAGTATTAATGCACGAGATTCACATGATAGTTAAGGTTAAACCGCCGTTAGCGTAGCTTCCGATCATCATTAGGTCATAGTTCAAATATGATTTTCCAATATTTACAAATTTATTTTAGTGTTTTTTTTATTACTATTAATTGTTATTATTATTATTATTATTATTATTATTATTATTATTATTATTATTATTATTATTATTATTATTATTATTAGTTTTATTAATAGTTCATCCTTCAGCCTTTAGTACACTACACATTGTTGACTGGATCTCAGCCTGCTAACTAATAATTAAACAATTGTTAATGTTGGTAAATGTGTAGAGAATAAGATACGGGTGTTTTTTTAATTATTATTTATTTGTTTTCCATCCAAATCCTGTTGTTGATTATTTTCATCTAACAGCGATGTGGTTCAGTTGTTTTTTCTTTAATCAGTCTGAACTGGTAGAAAAAGTTGCACAAAATTTTTATTAAGTAATAATTTATATAATCTATAAGATTATACAGGCCATACAGATCGTTTTAACCATAATCATTTTATTGTGTAATGATCATAATCCAAAAATATACATCATAAAAGACACTGTGCCAGTTCCACAACCAGGGATAATACAGCAGGTAACACATAGATTTACAACACTGAGAGAAAACGTTCAATTATCATCCATTTAAAAAGCCAGACATTCTTCATGTTCCTAAGCGCTCTATGTTTTTATTAAATAACATCCACGAGTGAGTCAGGGAGGATTAACCAGCCTCTGGATTAAGGCTCTGCTGTCTCAGGACAGCACACACGTCCTCACGGAGCACAAAAAAAATTATATATATATATTTCCAGGTAATTTTAGTACTTTTTATTATATAAGAGGGATGTGTAAACAATCTGTCGCCTTCAGTTTTCTAAAAAATATTCTATAAATCCCACAAAATCTTCCAGAATTTACAAAGTTATAATGTTTCCCACACACAGGTTCAAGGAGAGATACTGCAGTCTGAAAAGGTACAATTTGCTCCCTCAGATGTTTGGACAGATGTAAATATATATATATATATAAGTATCTTATGGGATGATGCTGACGAACCTGGTATTTCTTCTCTTAAAGGCAGGACTTGTTCCAGCAAGTGAGTTACAGGAACTGCTGAGGAAGAAAGTAATAGCTTTGACGTGCTGGTTGAAGAAGCTGAGAAACCTCTGGATGATGGAGATGTTACACTACAGTGTTCCTGTGCCTGTATGGTGGAGGAGGCAAAAATGTTCCTGGCTTTATGCTGACTTCCGTAGAGTTCTCTGGCTTCTCACGGCCATTCTGCTTGTAGATGAAATTGTTCCTGCAGACCAGTGAGGGATCTGGAGGATGCTGTTGAACAGTGGCCGGAAGGCTGTAATTGTTTGCGTGAAAGGACTTCTTGTTTGTTCCAGCATGACCTGGTTGTGTTGTGCTGCTTTGAGGGAACACATGGCCTGGTAGAGCAGAGGTGCTACTTTTAATGCCATCATGTTGATGTGAGATACAAGCTGGACCAGGAGAACCAGGCTGGATTTGGTGGCTGATGTGACATATTTGCCCTGTTACTGAAGGAAGGAGACACTTACTGGGATGATCAGTACATAGACCGTGGCCTGAATGGAGATGATGGCCATTCTGACTCACTGGTCCACTTTTAGGAGGGTGAACAGGTGGAAGTGTAAAATGAACATGGGGTCTCTCTGTTTGAGTGCTGAGGTTTATGTGGCTGTTTGTAGTCCTGCTTGTTCTGGACAGCAGTGGAAGAACAGAAATGCTGCTATTCTTCACTGGCTCCTGGATCGTCTCATCCGTGCTGTGGTCTAGAGGAGTTTTGATGTTCTCTTCCTCGTTCTTGAGCTGTCCATCAGGGTTGCCATGGTAACCTGGGTTGTCCAGTGCATGGATCTCTCTGTTTTTCTGGTGCATGATAAAAGGATTTTCCTCAATGGGGTCTGGAGTTGAGAGAAAACAGCATTTTTAATGAGAGATCACAAAGATCTTGCCAAGAATGAGAGTCGAGAAGGCCACGATTTATTGATCTATCCACCTAACGTAACTTGACACGAGATTTTGTTCAAGATCATGCTGCTTATCTTAATTTTTTTTCACCAGTTTGAAACAATGGAATACTGCAGAAACAGACGAGGTTACCTGAGGAGCTCTTGTCACTCCTGGCAGCTGCACAATGATCCTCATCTGCACTTCTCTGTGTTCTTTCTTTCAGGAACGCTGCAGGATCTGTACTGTAGCGTCGACAGCCGCTGTCCTCCACAAACGCAGTGCTGAGCTTCTTCTTCAGCTTCCCATGACAGAGCTGCTCCTCGTTGCCAAGTCTCAGGGGGAGAAACAGTTCACCAGATGATGTGGCTACCTCACAGCTCTGTGTTCCTGTTGTCATGTCGCTCGGTCCCTGTGTGTCATTCATCAAATGAAAGAACAGCTATTAAAAAAAACTCTTGTTGTGATAAGCACTTAATATTAACTTAATAAATTATTACATAATTTAATATGTAAGTCTTACCTGTTTGGAGTCCAGATGAGGGCTGGAATGATGGGAGGAAGCAGGAGCTTTGAGGTCCCGAGGGACCAAATACTCCTCAGCATCCATCACGTCTCCGAGTTCATCCTCATCCACAATACTGTGGAAGAATTTAGTGTTGTTGGGACTAGGCAGCTTCATGCAGTCATCCCCCTGAAACAAAAAAGTACCCCAATACTCTCCAGAAGTGTCAAATAGTGTCAAATAACTGGACAAAAGGTTTGGCTTTTTTGCTACTCACCCGGATGACTAGGTATCTCTGAGGGTCTCTTGCCATCCTGCAGAAATCCGTAGCGAGATCTCTAAACCTGGGCCGACTGTCAGCATCGATCATCCAACCTTGAGCGAGGATCATTAATGAGTCAAAAAACGAAGCAGCCCTTTCACGGCAGGAAATGGATTGATGCAACATAAATAAATAAACAGAAAATACAGCCTGCACCATGTCGATTTTGGTCCATGATTTTTAGATTTTTTCCTAAGCAACTATCCCACTTTCTGATGGAATCATTCAATCTGTCAGGCAGCTCTCACGCTACAACTGTAATATCTGCGGACACGCCGAAGGGAACACGGCTAGAAGATTTCGGTTTTAAGACTTACATTTGACCATGACCATGTAGACGTCTATGGTGCATATAGGAGGTTGAGCCAGACGTTCTCCTTTTTCCAGAATATCCGGGATCTCACGATTGGGAACGCCGTCATACGGCTTTGCTCCGAATGTCATCAGCTCCCAGATGGTGACACCTGATGAAATAAATATCGATGGCTGATTCAGAAATGACTCAATATGTTTGAAGGACTTGTTCGGTGAGTATATTAAGATAACCAAAAGATTTACAGGGGTTGGACAATTAAACTGAAACGCCTGGTTTTAGTCCATAATAATTTATTGGTAGGATGTAGAGCCGCATTTTGTGGCCAATAAAGCATCAGTTTGTTTCTAGAATGACAGATAGAGCACCTGTATGATTTGGCCACAGTGATTTTGAGCCATTCCTCTTGCAGAAGAATTGTTAGGTATTCTTGGGCTGTCAACTATAATACTGTACATATGAGCAAAGAGCATTTACCGTAGCTCCAAACATCACTCTGGTGTGTAAACTTTCTGTAGTGAATACACTCCAGTGCCATCCACTTCATCAGAACCTGTCCACAAATAGCAGAAACACAGTATAAAGTATTCTAGGTTTGATCATCTTCATGTATAAGTGAAAAGAATGTCATAGTGGCTTGATGTAGACTTTCAAACCTTGTCTTCGTCATTGTTGTACTCCTTCACGTCGTCACCCAGAAGCTGAGGAAGTCCAAAGTCAGTGATCTTGATGTGGTTGGGGGATTTCACCATGACATTACGGGCAGACAAGTTCCTATGAACCAGCCTTCTTTCCTCCAAGTACATCATACCCTAAAATGTATGTCATTGTGATTAATGTAAGCATGTTAGCATTTTTTCTTTCGCTCCATAAGCACACTTTTGAAGGAGTCCCTAAGGGTCCGGTATTAAGCCCTGTCATATTTATATTCAGGCTGCAAACCTGTGTGATACTGAATCCTTTAGCCATCCCCACATGTTCCTTTAGAGATATGCAGGATGATGAAAGGCAGAGAAACCCAATCAAAATCTGCTGACGCTAATTAGCATAGCAACCAGCCCTGTGCATGCCCTAAACTTGAGTGGGGCACATTAGCACAAAATCAATCACTTTTGCTGTAGCAATGTGGCTTTAGAAAAGAGGTTTCCTGTGTATCCTCTTACAGCAATATCATTTTACTGGAACAGAAAACAAAATTGATGTGACATTATACAGAGAAAAGGGAAGGAGGTTGAAGGAGAGCAAAAAGTTCCACTCATTAAGAGAAGAAGGTCATAAATCAATTACAGTGCACTGAAGCAAAATAAACTGGGGTCCGTTAAGCATCAGGATGTTGGTGCATTTGTTCTAGATCACTTGAAAAGTGTTCAGTTTCCAACTATTGGCCTTCAGGTTGGAGTTTTCCTGCCACTGCCCTGTGTGTAGTTTTTCTCTGGGTACTCTTTTTTTCTTGTTTTCCAAAATTAAACAGATGAGATTTAGTGGTTTGCATGTTAGACTCACACCTGAGGGATCACTTCAACATTCCACCTTTTCATGTTCTCATGGTTCGGGAGTTTCCTCTGGGTATTTCAGTTTCCTCCCCCAGTCTAAGGACATGTTTGATAGGCTGGCCTGCATCTCTAAATCGTCCGTAGTGTGTTAATGTGTGTGAGTGCTAGGGCTGGGCGAGATGATGAAACCTCAAATAATTATAATGTAAACATGAGTCTAAAGTCACAATGAACACTTAACTATTATCTCTTAACATTTAAGGTGCAAAATGAAAGAACATGTAAGAAATGCTTAAGAAAGTGTAATAAAATAGTGCAAAGTGTTAAATATAAGCATAGAGAAACGGTCTGGCATAATTGGCAGATGACATTGTGACTACAGTCAGACTTATAATATCCAAATATATCCAATATATCTTTTATATACAATTTCCTCGCTCGCTGTGGCTCATTTTCTGCTCATCAGTCGGCGGTTACTGAAGAGGAATCCAGCGGACCGGCACGAGACGACGATATGGTGCAACCAAACGTGATACTGTTACATGACTGGCTGTTACCGTGTCACTCCCTACGTTGCTAGGTTACCAGAGAGCGAGTGCCTTTGTTAATGCAACCAAACTTGCTTTGCAACCTCGGTTTTCTTCCGACAAAGAATAAAATGTCCGATCAAGAACTTAAAAGAACGGTAATAAAAATTACATTTCCTTTTTTTGCGGAAAAAAAAAATAATAAGAAGAAAAAATATCAAACGTTTTATCGTACACATTTTTTATTGATATCGATCACGTGTCTATCGCAATACATATCGTTATCATTTTATCACCCAGCCCTAGTGAGTGCGTGTCATTGTGTGCTGCGATTGTCTGTCACCTAGTTCCTCCAAGTTCCCAAGGATAAGCTCAAGGCTTCCCACAATCATATGAACGACAGGCGGATTAGAAAATGGATAGATGGAAAAATGGATGAATGGATAGATGAAGAATGGATAGATGGATGGATAGATGGGTGGATGGGTCTACATGCAGTATGTGAACAATAGAGCCAAATCTGGCTTCTTGAAACAGAAAACTCTTGAGAAAATTGAGGTTGCCCAGAAATGATCAGCTGTAAGGATTCCAGGGTTTTCTTGACAGCTTTATTGAGTATTTTAATTTACTAACTGGGCAAACAGAAAGAGGAAGAAACAACAACATCCTATTCAGCATGCCGTAGCTTTGTTACAGCCAATCAAAATGTACTTCCACAGTTAATTAGTCCATCAATAATCCATTATGAAATGAGATGGCACTACAGACAGAGCGAACGAAGAGCCAGTAATCCTGGTTCAGCTGGAGATACAGGAGAATCCCTGCTACTAATACATCATGCCTCCATTACCATAAAGCTGTTTATTATTCCTCTGTGTGCTGTGCAGCGTCTCTAAATGAGGATCTGCTACCGATCGGGCTGAAGGTGTGACCGCGACAACCTCCAACAGCAGGGACGTGTCACAGGTGGGCGCGTGATTGATAGAACTCGTTAAGTCGGTGTCCGAACCTCTTTACGATGAAGAGCCAGTGTGTCTCTTCTACTCGAACCGGTGGTTCACAATGGACAGGTGACTTGACAGTATTGCAATTTAGTGAGCAGGACAAGGGGAAAGTCGTGTCAAAAAAAAAAAAAAAGACATGACATGACAGCATAATGCCATTTTACAATAGCAGCTTCTGTCTCTTACAAATAAACACATCCCTGTCATAGTCCATGTATGAATTCTGCTAAGACGAAGTCACTAGAAAAAGCTAATATGCACAATATGCCGTGTAGGCACTGTAGGTTAATGTAAAACCCTGTAGGAGGCTCGAACATGCTGTTTAAACATGTTCATATGATCGCAGCACCTTTTAATTAGCATTGCAATAGTCTCATCTTCAGACATTTTTTGTGGCAATGTTTCTATAAATACAGCAAATATAAATATTTAATGTTAAAGGTGGGGTCCCCGTTGTTTGAAAGCCAATGTTGACATATAAAATCACCAAAACAAACACGCCCCTAACCCAAATGGGTCCCACTCCCTTATATCGATAGCTCCGCCCACACATACATACGTAACCCAGGCAACTTAATGGAAAGAAACGTGTCTTTATCATAGCTGAAGGGAAGAACAATACGATTGCAGAAACAAACAAGCAAAAATGACACACAAGCATAATCATGTAAAGGACAAAGGCATATATTAGTTCTATATAACTAATATATATAATATATATTAGTTCTGTGTAACAAAACAAAACCAACGTTACTCACCTATTGAGAAGGAAAAAAGCGCCTTGGCGTCCCATCGCAGGCCTTCCTGCTCCATCAGTTCTCTCCAGCCTTGGAAAGCTGATCCTATATTAACACCTCCTACTTCTTGCCTTATCGTAAGTCTTTCTTCTCTTTCTTTCTTTGTTTTTATCCTCCATGTCAATGTTAAAACCGCTTTCTGCTAATATCACACATGTGCACTGAACACTCTCTCCACCCATATTGACAAGACACGCCCCTTTCTGCTCATTGGCTACACTTTTGTTTTGTATTTTTTTTGTCCCAACTCATTTTTCTGAAGCATTTCTCAAACAACAGAGACCGCACCTTTAACTACTAAATAGGTGACAGATAACTGTATTGAGATAAAATGAAATGGGTGTGGCTTTCTTATTTTGCGAGTGTCAATCATTCTTAGTTCTTTAATTTTAGCCAATGACTCCGGCGTTTGACACAGACTTTGTGTGTGAAACGAGTGAAAACTGGCAGATGATGGATGCGAAAGTAACTTGACCTCTAAAGGAACTTATTTACTCTGCACCTTCACAGCTCCTGGGGTCTCAGCATGAGAGTGACGGAGCTTTGTAGGTAGGAAGGCAGCCTGAGGATAAAGGCTACATAAAAATAAAAAACAGCAGAGCTGGGTGAAGGTTCAGAACATTCCAAGAGGAACAAAAGGTATGAGCGTGCTGTGCAGACCCAGTATGATTTTAGCACTAATAGTTTATATGGGCAGATGATGAACAAAGAAATCAAGGACACCAATTTCCTCCTTCTGGTGAAGTCTGGACCTCCTTCATTTCCTCCAGCTGCTTGTGATTGCAGCTTTTGATTGAAGAACCTTTTTACTGTGCACCTTTGAGCTACTCAGAGGACAGCTGAAGCATCTATAACCCCTAATCATGAGTCTTTCAATGAAGGACATTGTGACTTATACTGTAAATAACAGCAATTTAGAGGATTTTTATTTTTTTGTCCATACTGAGCAAAAAGAGAGAAAAATAGAAGTCAACACACAAACAGGAAACAGGATGCTCTTACCTTGGCGATCTGCACACACCAGTTGAGCAGCAGCTGAGAGCCGACGTTGTCCTTGTGCTCGTGAACGTAGTCCAGCAGGCAGCCGTGGGGCATGAACTGGGTCACCAGCTGCACGTTGGGGCTCACACACACCGCCAGCAGACGCAGCAGGTGAGGGTGATCCATGCTGGACATCATCACGGCGTCCTGAGGGAGAAAAAAAAAATGACCTTGTAATAAAAAGCTGTGAAGAACAGATGCAGGTTTAGATCCTGAAGCAATCTATTTATTTTATCCTTTATTTCTTTGGATAGAAAAGGCTGTGCATTAACAGTGGCCTTGAAGAAAAAATATAAAAGAGCGAAGAATGAGGACTCTTTCAGTGTTCTATTAAAAAGAGAATATCGATATCCGTCCTCTTAAATCCCAGACTAAACATTATCCGTGGAGCCTTACAGAGTGAAAGAACGAGACAGAGGACATAATGAGAGAGTGTGTTTAGTGTTCCCTCACCACTCTGAAGAGGTGACCGCCATTAGTGAGTGTGACCCTGAGAATCTACTCATCCGTGTGTGTGTGTGTGTGTGTGTGTGTGTGTGTACTGATGCACTCATGTATTTTACAGTGCATGTACATGCATATAGCTCATATCTCTTTTTAATAATGACAGGAGATGATTTATGTGTGTAGGAAGCCGTGTTGTTGACTCACATCTAGGAACTTTGTGTTGGATTTCAGTCCTGTTGTATCAGTGAGGACTTTTATGGCCACTGGGATTTTCACACTCTCACCTTCAGGTATCCAGATGCCCTGATAGAGAAAACACACTGGACATGTTGAGATATTTTATAGAGAATAAAAATGCTCACAAACACACTCTCCTCTCTCCCCTTCTCTCTCTCTCTCTCTCTCTCTGTCTCTCGCTCTCTCTCTCTGTCTCTCGGTGTCTCTCTCTCTCTGTGTGTCTCTCTCTGTCTCTCTCTCTCTTTGTGTCTCTCTCTCTTTGTGTCTCTCTCTCTCTCTGTCTCTCACTCTCTCTCTCTCTCTCTCTTTCTCTCGGTGTCTCTCTCTCTGTGCCTCTCTTTCTCTCTGTGTCTCTCTCTCTCTCTCTCTCTCTCTGTCTCTCTCTCTCTCTCTCTCTCTCTCTCTCTCTCTCTCTCTCTCTCTCTCTCTCTCACTCACTCACCTTGTAAAGAGTACTGAAGGTTCCAGATCCCAGGATTTTAACCATCTTGAGTTCAGTTTCCTTCAGTAAGCGTAACTGAGCCTGATTCACTGCAGTTCCACTGGATTTAAGAGGCTCCAAGAGCTGATCAACACACAGATCCCAGATCAGTTATTACACACACACACACACACACACACACACACACACACACACACACACACACACACACACACACACACACACACACACACACACACCTACAGCAGATCTTGGATCAGTAAAATTGTACCTCAGATTCCACAAAGCGCCGTAAAACCCTTTTCTTCTTGATGCTCTTGCGTCTGATATAAACAGCAAAACCGAGCACCACAATCACGAGCACAAACATCATCCCAATCACGCCGGCCGCAATCAGAGGAGTCCTGTAATGAACAATCCCTAACGTTTAGGCAGCCAACATGTGACATAAGAAAAAACTATAAATCTAAATAAAAAAGAAAAAAAAGAAAAAAGGAGAAAAAATAAAATCACTTTTCTATCCATTATTATTATTATTAGTAGTAGTAGTATTGTTGTTGGTGTTAATAATAATAATAATAATAATAATAATAATAATAATAATAACAATAATAAGTATTATTATTGTTATTATTATTATTATTGATGTTGATTATTATTATCATTATTGTTATTATTATTATTGTTATTATCATTGTTATTATTATTATTATTATTGATGTTAATTTTTATTAATTATTATTATTACCTGTCCATCATTCCAAAGCAGTCTTGAATGTGAGGTCCAGTGCATCTAAAACACACAGAAATGTGTAAACACAATAATTATTATGATTTGTATAATTATTAAGGCGTTCAAGGGTCTGACATGACAGACATCAAAGGAAATGTATAAAAGTTTACTGTATTAATAATTTTAACAAGCTGAGGCTAACAGGCTGAAGCTGAGGCTAGGAAACTCTTCAGGAGTATCAAAGTCGGCATCTGATTGGTTGAATTCTAGAGGATTCCTGAGAGAAGCGTGTCTCGTGTTTATAACAGTTCGTCTGGAAACAAAGCCGCCGCGATGCTCTTCTTCCTTTGTGGACGAAGAAAGCCATCGTATACATAATGCTGAACAAAACCTACTGTGATTGGTTGCTTTACACGTCAGTCAGATGTCCTACTGAACAGTTCCTCAGCTATTAAAAGCTGTTATGGGATCCAGACCTTCTGCCGTCACAGACGAGGCTGAGGCCACGGACTCACAATGCACTTGCAGCAGGGACTTCAGTCTCTCAGCTGGACTCCTCACAGTGACACTGAGCTCTAATAGACAATTTACTCCCAATTAAAATCTTTTCTATTAAAGCTGTGAACTCTGAGGCAGGTCGAGAAGCTCTGCTGGGTGCCAGGAATAATAACCGCAATCT